>NC_081342.1:3727111-4027111 GCF_029784015.1 Lycium ferocissimum | reverse complement strand
TGATGCACTTTCTCACCAACCTTTGAATGTTGAAGCACTTTCTCTTCAACATTCCAATTTTGTTAATGCACTTTCTCACCAACCTTCAATTGTTAAAGCACTTTCTCTTCAACCTTCATAATCGTTGGAGCACTTTCTCTCCAACATTCCAATTTTGTTGATGCACTTTCTCACCAACCTTCAATTATTGAAGCACTTTCTCTTCAACTTTCACAATCGTTGGAGCACTTTCTCTCCAACATTTCAACTTCTTGATGCACTTTCTCATCAACACCCAATTTTTTTTAAACCCACTTCTCCGACTTCTAGAGAAGACAGTTTGTTCCTCTTGTGCATATTTTCTTGCATCTCTTTAAACTTGCAACAATTTGTTAGTCCTTCTCAGCATGATTGCTTTTCATGCATATCATTAGCCCGACGTTTGCCAACATCATCATCATTGGCCAGACGGGCGGCATATATGAGTCATAGCCGCCCGCCAGCAGCGGAAGCTCTTTGATTTTCTACCAGGATCGTAGAAGCTCTGATACCAATTTGAAGGAGAATATTCTATTGATAAATTCTATGAATCTCTGAATGCTCTCTACAATCTCCTCAATATAAAATAAATAGCGACGAGGGGTGTACAAAGTAAACCGACAAACCGCACCAAACCGATAAACCGAGTCAAACCGAGAAAAAAACCCGACCAAAGGTTTGGTTTGACTTGTTTGGTGTTGAAAAAAAAACCGATCATAATTGGTTTGGTTTGGTTTGGTTTTAGTTAAAAAAAAGTCAAACCGAACCAAACCAACCCGACATTACGTGTATTCAATTTTTAAAATATTTTATACATAAAAATATTTATTTGTAATGTAATTTATAAATATTTCTTAAATTTTTTTCGTAGTTTTTAATCTATTATCATATTATTCGAGCTTGAACTTAGAATTTTGAATGCGAATAAGTTTTATATCCTATGGATGTTAGCAACTCATATAAAGTCCAAATCAAAACCAACTCAACACTACTACTAACAAAAGAAATTCAATTTATCACTAGGAATGACAATAATGTTGGATATCTATTCTTTAATTTTGCATAATTGGTTTAGAGAGTGAAAATGCATAACTTAAGTTTTTTTTCTTGTCATGTAAATAATACTAATTAGCCGTACTTATTTTAGCATGACTTAGTAGTTTTAGATTATGGTCATTTTCTTTATGGCTTATTAATTAGCAATATTTATTTTAACCGATTTTATTATCTTTTGTTGAATATTTTAATACAATATCATCACTCTTCTCACATTTTGTGTTATTTTCTTATTAAACACCTTAATTACATAGTTGTTCTTACTATGACTAAAGAAATATTTGAAGTAAAAGTTATATGTTTTGTATCAAGACTACTCCGGAAAAAAACCCGAATAACCCGAGAAAACCGAATAACCCGAGACAACCCGAGGTTGAAAAACCCGAATTTTATTGGTTTGTTTTGGTGTATAAATTTAAAAACCCGACATAATTGGTTTGGTTTGGTGTTTAAAAAATCCGAACCAACCCTAAGCTTGTACACCCCAACAGCGGTACTCTATATATAATAATATAAAACCTACTTTAACTCAAAACAGAAAAACCTATTCTTATACTAATTTGACTATAAATCCTAATTGGACATGGATTAAAATATCAAATCTTAACCAATTTTGGTTTCCTACAATTTTGAATTATTATTTCCAACATTATCCATACGAGCAGTGAGACACATAGGTAACCGAACGTACAAAAGATATACCTTCACGTTGCTTATCTCCACGCCTCATCGATGTAATCCCTTCGGACTTATCCTCCGTATATTTTCGCTCTTTGAAGAGGATTTTCATAGTAATATGAAAAGGTATCATAATCAGAGCAATCCTTATTGAAACTTTTCTAGAATCGCTCTGGATTAAAAAATGGCGGATCGCCTCGATTGTCTCATCGTCGGTGCAATCCTGATTGAAACTTTCTTCTCCTGCGAGAATCGTAGCCTTAGCCATTTTTTCGATTTTGAGGAACAGTAAAGAAATCTATGAGTGAAGAACAGAGGAACTTTAAATTGAGGTTGAATTTAAATAAATTGGCAATTGAAGATGAATACATTCATTTTGGTCGAGTGATGGTGCTTGATCCTGTTGGGTCCATCCCATAATTTGAGGAAGGAAACATCTCCCTCATTTTAAGGAAGAAAACATTTCCCTTGTTTTAAGGAAGAAAATATCTTCCTTGTATTTGGCAAATTGTCAAGTGCTTGCTTGAGTCACTAATGACATCAATAGGTTCATTTCATCCCTATAAGTAGGGAAGTCTTCTATCATTTGAAGACACACCAAAATCATTTGCTAGACACACCAAAATCTCAAACAATACATCACGAGTGAGAGCAAAGTGAGGTATTCCATAAATTTAAGAAGAAAATATTGCTCAAGAAAAATAGAGTGTGAGTGATATTGTAGTGAGGTGGGAAAATCAAAAGAGTGTTATTTCTTTTGAGGGTTTGTAGTGGTCTTAGAGTATTTATACTCGTTATACACAAAGCAGATGTAAAATTCCTTGCTATAGTGATATCAAAATCTCATGAATGGTTTTTCCCTTATTCGAAGGGTTTCCACGTAAAATCTTGGTGTCATTATTTATCGCATTTGTTTCTTGCTAATTTAACCATAAGTTAGTGTTCCGCGTTTATCACTAATACCGTGAATATTATTTTTGCGGTCTATTTTATTCCAACAGTGGTATCGAGCCAAGGTGGTGAGTATGCTACGGTTGCAAGACGTGGTCATGACTTCCACATCGAAAAGAATTACTTTGGTCTTCGAATAAAATAGTATTTGTATTTGTGATAAAAGAAGCCACACTAGTAGAATGATTACTTTGAGTGGCGTAAATTATGCCATTTGGAAGGGCAAAATGGAAGATTTGCTCTATGTCAAGAATTTTCATGAACTCCTTTTGCAAATAAAAAGCCGATAATAAATCGACCAAGAGTGGAATTTGTTGCATCGGCGAGGTTTGCGGCTTTATTAGACAGCCGGGTTGACGATAACGTGTTGAACCATATTTCGGGGAGACACATGGACTCCTACGGGAGCATCTTGAAAGTTTGTATGCTCGGAAAAGCTGGTAACAACAAGATGTTCTTGATAAAGCAAATGCCGGGTTTAAAATACCATGATGGTTCCGCAATGACATCATCATCAATATTTTTCGAGGATCATGAACCGATTGTTTCATGGGCATTAACTTTGATGAAGAAATTCAAGGCTTGTTTCTACTGGTTCCCTACCGATTCTTGGGAAATTATTAGAACTTCATTATCAAATTGATCCGAATGGTGTGATCTCTACGGATCTTGCCAAGAAAGGGCTTTTAAAATGAAGAGATGAGAAGAAAATCTCAAGGTTCCTCCTCATCGATGTCTTGGACCGACACTCAGGGAGAGGCAAGAATCGTAGTTCTCAAAATAGAGAACATCATATTTCAAAGTAGACATAAAGATATTTCTAGCTATCATCATAAAAAAGGGCACACAAAGAAAGTTGATTTTGAAAAAGGAGAATAGAGATATGAGGAAAAGAAAGAAGATGGCAATCGTGTTGCCGTCTATTTAAAGATCTTATTCTTGTCCTTGATGCGGATCTAATAAATATTGCTTGTGACGAGTCAAGTCGGGTTAGACAAAAGGGCCGCATCTCATGTGACATCAAGGAAGGAATTTTTCTCATCCTATACTCCGGTGACTTTGGGAACTTCGAGTACGGGTAATGAGACCGTATCTATGGTCGGTGTTGGAACGATTTGTTTGGAAACTAGTATTGGAACTAAACTAGTTTTAAACAATGTAAAGCATGCACCGATGTTCGTTTGCACTTGATCTCCGTTGGTGTTTTGGATGATGAGGATATGTCAAGCACCAAGGATTTGGAAAGTTTAAGCTCACTAAGGGTTCCATGATTGTGACTCGGCAAAAGCGTCGTGGTCTATAATGACTACCTTACCGTGTTGATATAGTGAATGCAATTGAGAGCAATAGCTCTTCAACATTACGGCATAAGAGGCTTAGCCACATTAGTGAGAAAGGACTAAATGTTCTAGCCAAAAAGAAATTATTGTCAAATTTCGAAAGTGCTAAATTAGAAAAGTGTGCACTATGATGCTTGAAAACAAAATAGAGTTTCTTTCAAGTCTCATCCTCCTTCAAGAAAGACAGAAGCGAGTTGCTTGAGTTGGTGCATTGATTTATGGGTCTAATGAAGACAAGGACTTTGGGTGGTGCAATTTTACTCGCTACCTTTATCGATGATTGCTGAAACTTTGGGTCTACGTCTTAAAGACTAAAGACCAAGTGTTGGGTGTCTTTAAGCTTCGTGCCTCGATTGAAAGAGAAACTCGGAAAGAAGTCAAGTGTATTCCACATAACGGTGGTGAATATTGTGGACCGTTTGAAATCACAAGCAACAGGGTATCGGACACCAAGATTCTCTCCTAAGACTCCTCGGCTTAGTGGTTTAGCGAGAGGATGAACAGGACCTTGATGGAAAGAGTTAGATGTTTGCTTTCCGAAGCAAAGTTGTCGACCTTTGGTGAGGCATTGTTGACCGCCGCACATGTTATTAATCTATCCCCTGCGGTTGCTTTGCAAAGATGTTCCAAACGAGTTTGGTATGGCAAGGATGTTTCTATGACCACTTAAAGTGTTTGGTTGCAAAGCTTTTGTACATGTGCCTAAAGATGAGAGGTCAAATTAATCGCAAGACAAGGCAAAGGTATCTTCATCGGTTATGGCCTTGATGAGTTTGGTTAAAAGCTATATGATCCAATTGAGAAGAAGGTCATAAGAAGTCGCGATGTTATCTTCACGGAGGATCAAACCTATCAAGATATTAACAAAGCGGAGAAGATAAAATCTTCAAGTTCTGGGCTTAGTTAATCTTGATCAAGTTCCTCAAACAAATGTCATGAAGTCGGTGGGCTCGATGACGATGATGCCCGGAATGATGTTCGAGAATTGATGATGATAATAATACTTTCCATTGACGAGGTAGATGCTTCTACTCTCGAAGTCGTGGATGATATATTCCACTTAGAAGGTCTACTAGACAAGATGTTCCTTCTTCCCGTTATTCACCTAATGAGTATGTATTACTCCACCGATGGGGAGAACCCGAATGTTATGAGGAGGCCATGGAAGATGAGCACAAGGATCAATCGGATCGAAGCCATGCAAGATGAGATGAAATCTCTGTATGAGAACCATACTTATGAGTTGGTGAAATTGTCTAAGGGCATGAGAGCTTTGAAGAACAAATGGGTGTTCAAAGTTAAAGGAAGAATACAGCTGGAAGCCCGCATCCAAAGCTAGGTTGGTTGTTAAGGGATTTGGTCAAAGGAAAGGTATTGACTTTGACGAAATATTTTCTCCGTCGTGAAAATGTCCTCCATTCGGATGCTTCTTTTTGGTCGTCGTTAGTCTTGATTTGAGATTGAGCAAATGGATGTGAAGACCGTTTTTCTTCACGGTGACTTAGAAGAGGAGATTTATATGGAACAACCGAGGGCTTTAAGGCAAAAGGTAAAGAAAATCTTGTACGCAAAACTTAGAAGAGTCTATATGGATCAAAAGCTCTGACAACTACAAGAAGTTTGAGTCTTGGTGGGAGCAAGGCTACAAGAAGACTTATTGTCACTGTGTGTTTGTACAAAGATTTTCTGATGATGACTTTATCATCCTTCTGCTATATGTGGATGATATGTTGATTGTAGGCAAGAATGCTTCCAGGATTGACGAGTTGAAGAAACAGTTGAATAAGTCTTTTGCCATGAAAGACTTGGGTCATGCTAAGCGCATTTTGGGCATGAATATTACTCGTTCAAGAGATGAAAAGAAGCTTTATTTGTCACGTAAAAGTACATAGAACGTGTAATCGGAGCGCTTCAACATGAAGAATGCTAAGAAGGTTAGCACACCTCTTCCCGGTCATCCGAAATCGAGAAAAAAAGATGTGTCCTACAACAACGAGAGGAAAAAGAAAGAATGGCCAAGATTCCTTATTCCTCAAATTGTCGGAAGTTTAATGTATGCAATAGTATGCACTTCGACGAGATATTGCTTTACGCAATGTTGTTAGCGATTTCTCGAAAATCCGGGGAGCATTGGGAAGAGTCCAAGGATACTCGGTATCTAAGAGGACGCCGTATGAATGCTTGTGTTTTGGAGGATCAAATCCAATCTTGAAGGGCTATACAGAGATTCCGATATGGCAGACCTTGATAAGGTTTAGTAAAATCCACTCTGGATATTTGTTTACTTTTTCGGGGAGCTATATCATGGCAAAATGGAAGTTGCGTGTCACAACTCTATGAGTATATTGCGGCTATCAAGAAAGAGACGATATGGCTCAAGAGATTCCTTCAAGAACTTGGATTGTAGCAAATGGAGTATGTTGTCTATTGTGACAGTCAGAGTGCAATAGACTTGAGCAAGAACTCCATGTACCATGCGAGAACAAAACATATCGATGTTAGATATCATTGGATTCGTGAACAATTGGAAAGCGAATTGTTCCAAGTCAAGAAGATTCACACGAATGAAAATCCTGCAGATATGTCGAACCAAGTGGTACCGAGACAAGTTCGAATTGTGCAAAGAACTTGTCGGCACTCAAATTAAAAGCCATTCCTTCAAGATGGGATTAGGAGATTTGTCAGTCCATCCATAATTTGAGGAAGGAAACATCTCCCTCATTTTAAGGAAGAAAACATTTCTTGTTTTTAAGGAAGAAAATATCTTCCTTGTATTTGGCAAATTGTCAAGTGCTTGCTTGAGTCACTAATGACATCAATAGGTTCATTTCATCCCTATAAATAGGAAGTCTTCTATCATTTGAAGACACACCAAAATCATTTGCTAGACACACCAAAATCTCGACAATACATCCGAGCGAGAGCAAAGTGAGGTATTCCATAAAGTCGTAAGAAAATAGTCTTAAGAAAAATAGAGTGTGAGTGATATTGTAGTGAGGTGGGAAAATCAAAAGAGTGTTATTTCTTTTGAGGGTGTAGTGTCTTAGGAGTATTTATACTCGTTACTACACAAAGTAAAATTCCTTGCTATAGTGATATCATTGCCTTCGTCGTGGTTTTTCCCTTATTCGAAGGGTTTCCACGTAAAATCTTGTGTCATTATTGCCGCATTTTATTCTTGCTAATTTAACCATAAGTTAGTGTTCCGCGTTTATCACTAATACCGTGAATATTATTTTTGCGGGTCTATTTTATTCCCAACAGATCCATGAATAGAGAGAGAGAGAGAGAGAAATGTGGAAAACAAAGTGTGCAAGGGTAATTATCAGAACAAGCAATTGTTGAGAACGGGAAAAGAAAAGAAGTGACTGTTAGGGAACGGGTAGAAAATCGGTTGAATTGAGTAGATAATAATGAATTAATTAATGAGGGAAAAAGGCAAAAAAAAAATAGGGAAAAAGATAGATAGTGTTCATGAGCAATGAGGCATGCCACGTCACTGGGTCTATGTCCTACAATTATATATATATATATAGATTCTTACTTTAACCTGTATTGGCAGTTACTTATATTAGTATTTTGCTTTTCACCTTCAATATAAGGATGTCAGTCACCTACTGCATGAAACAATATATTAAAATAACCTTAAAAAAAAAAAAAAAAAGATTTCAAAGAAGAAATAGAAAGGAAAACCAAAGGAAATTTTAAAAAAAAAAAAAAAAAAAAGGAGAAGTGTAGGATGAGAGAACTGAGAAGGGCCAGAATTGCTTATAATCTATACGAATTGAACACTTTTGCTCGTAAACTATACTAATAGAACGCAGTGTAAATTGCAAATGTAACAGCAACATTCCGGTTCCTGATTTTGATCTTTAGGTAAAGAGTTTTAAGTTGTATATACCGATACTCTATTCTCAAAATTATCGTGTTATGTGAGGTTGAGAGTTATCGATTATTGGAGGTCAATTTAACTCGATACTATAAACAATCTTTTCATTTCAATGTACACAACATAAACTCCCATAATTTAATGTCAAAACATTATTCAAATATTTGACCAAAAAAACTATCTATAAATTCTAATTGAAAAAAAAAAGGTCGTGCAATGTGAAATAATAAGTCAATATTATTAAAACAAATAAATTGGAACTGAAAATATAACATCGTCAAATTATTTTTCTTTAATTTAAGAAAAGAAAAACATAAGTCCATAACCTCATTTTAACAACGAAATTCTAATTTAATGTCATCACTTGTTATATGCCAAGTTGTTAATGACTCAATTTTTCTAATATTAGAGGTGTGGCTTCAAAAACTAGAATAATAATGTAGTTACACTAAATTAAAAAATAATGAAATATAAATAAATAATAAAAAATACGAGCAATTACATAAATTATAAGAAGTAAAGATTGAAAAATGATAGAAATAAAATGAAAGATAAATAATGTACGAAGAAAAATATTTTTTTTAAAAGAAAAACACTTTAAAGAGTAAAAAAAAAAAAATAGAAATAAAAATGAAAGAAATTAAGAAGTAACCTTGTAACTACAATTTACAAAATAGGGATCTTAATGAAGCTGGGCTTTGGGCTACCTCAACTTTCTTCTTGTTGGTGTGGCTTCAAAAACTAGAATAATAATGTAGTTACACTAAATTAAAAAATAATGAAATACAAATAAATAATAAAAAATACGAGCAATTAAATGAATTATAAGAACTAAAGGTTGAAAAATGATAAGAAATAAAATGAAAGATAAATAATGTACGAAGAAAAATATATTTTTAAAAATAAAAACAATTTAAAAAGTAAAAAATAAATTTAAAATAAAAATGAAAGAAATTAAGAAGTAACCTTGTAACTACAATGACAAACATATTAAAACTGTGTAATTACACCTAAAATTACACCCAATTCCAATTACATGGATGACTTTCCAAACGGGCCCTAAATCAACAATGGGATACACATCGATTAATTATTAGAAGAAGTAATTAGTACAATAATTAAAACTCATTCATTGAACGCCAAGCTATAATTACTTGAAGGAAAGAAACTAAGCGCCAGACTCCTACTTTCGAGATCGATAGAATAACAAATACCAGCATGCATGCATGTGACAATGAAAAGGTTGAGAGGTAAATCAGTTGCTACAATCTTGATTCCAAGATGTCATCTTCATGTTTCCGAAAAGCTGTCTTCAAAATCATTCAATTTATCCCAAATTGGTTTCTATACCATTTAATAACGCAAAAGATTTTAATTAGGAAGTGCTAATGTGGCAATTTAAACCCACAAAAAAAAAATGTCAGTACATTATAAGGTTACATATTCAACCAATTTTGACTTTTCTGTTATATTGGTGAAAGTTATGTGTTTTTTGTGTGACATAACAAAGTTATGTGACATTGATAAAAATAAAGATAGTTTAGTGACCATTAATAGTAAATTTATCCAGAATTAAATGGAAAGCGAGAATGAAGGCCCGACTCCTATGTTCAAGCTATAAGAACAAACACAAACTCGTGATAGTATGAAAAGGCTCCGAGTAATAGTGCTTAATACGACTCATAGACTTCTTAATGAGTTAAAACTATCTTCTATAAATATATTACTCGATCTTTCAATATAATTACTTCAATGTTATAAATATTGTACAGATCTACGGATACGCATTCCTTACATGGTTAAATCTAACAAAGGTAATTTCTTAGAAAGAGAGAGATTGTATTGTAGCTTGATTTCTTTTCCGAAAAAATAGCACTTCTTTTCTCGCTGAACAAGGTTTTCTTCTCTTATAAATCTAAGGCTCTCTTACCCCAATTATATTAACTATTACTGACAATAAGAATCTTTACAATTCTATTCATCTCCTCGAGATTATAACATGGATATGATCAAAATTGGGCCAGTGGGAGGAAGTAGTATATTTACATCCGTTTGGGATGACAAGGGACGAGACCAAGTAGGTGGCATTCTTGTTTACTACAGCCAAAACGTAGTGTTTTCACTTCAATTCATGTATTATGAGAATGGCGAGTTACTTCTGTCAGAAAAACATGGTTTTAATGAATGTGAGGACTTTTGTTTTATTGCCTTTGATTATCCATCGGAGTTTATTACTTGCATAAGCGGTTCCTCAGGAAAACTGAGCCAGTACAACAACCCTACGGTAGTTCTGAAAACTATAAAATTTGTTACCAACAAAGGTTCATATGGACCATTTGGGACCCTTCCAATGGATGCCAAACACTTCAACTTTCGGATAGGAAATCGTCATCTTTTTGGTGTTTTTCATGGCACCCAAAATGGCTATGGCGTTGAGAGTATTGGGGTCTATGTGAAGACCAACACATCCTCCATCATCAATTTGAAAGTTCCTAGAGTCAAATCTGAAAAGGAAGAAGATTGATTCAAGAATATGCATCTACAAATTTCTTAATGATATAATAGCAGTTCGTATTATTTTACTCTATGCTTATTTGGTTTTATACTAATAAGTATAAACAGGTTGGTGCTTGGTTATCTTCTAAGCTCGGTTTATTGTTTTGAGTTTTTATTAAATGAAAAATTAAAGTTGGTTATGACTCGTATACGAGTACGTACTCGAGCCCAAAATCAAATAAATACTCCAATTTTGGACCCGAAGAACTCAAGTTCTCGGTCGGTGTTCTCACGCTTAACTACAACTTGCTATTTGGAAAATTGCCACTTTTTAATGAACTGTGCAAAATAATAGGAAGTTGTGATATTTTTGCCGTATATTAGCCCGGATGGCCATAGTGTACCAAATTTCGGAAAAGGGAACAATAGGTAAAAAAACATACTCTGTATTTGATGTTTGCACCAAGTCAATAAATGCATATTTTTCATAGGATCAAAAAAAGAAATCGGCTTTTTTTGCTTTCATTTACACACCCCTAAAAAATACTAACTCCTAGATAAAAATAGGTAATTTGACTAAACTACCTTCTTGATTTGCTAAGTGGACTTTTTTTTTTTTTTATCCAAGAAAAAAGGCTAAGTGGACTCTTTTTTTGATCCGGAGGGAGTATATGTTTTGTACTCTTAGGGAGCGTTTGGTACGAGAGATAAGGATAAATAATCCCGGGATAATATGTGAGATGACTTTATCCCATGTTTAGTTGGGATAAAATCGTGGTATAACTAATTCCAAAATTAGTTATCCCGAGATTATAGTGTTATTTTATCCGTATAAGAGAGTGAAATAACTAATCCTTGGATAACTAATCCCAGAATAAGTTATCCTGGGATAACTTATTTCCAACCAAACGACCCCTTAGCATTTAATCATAGCTAACTAATATACATACTCACCTCATTAGATCACTTACCTATAGTAAATTTACTTGATTTGTAAACACATGGCGCTGATAAGTCTTACTCTGCTTGAGCACCCAAAACATCTAGCTGTGTCCGCAAATAGGGAAATTCATGTGTTGTTGTAGATCAACTTAACATACACTATAAAAGTTTTTTAAAAAACTATTACACCATCAAAGATAATAAATGAATAATTTTTAAGTGGACTAGACAATGTTTTTATTTGTTTTGTAGGCCTTTAGAATTTTATTTTAATTTATATTTTTCACAAGAGATCTTCTTCTTTTTTTAACATATAACATACGAAAATTAAAAAAATCTGAAAATAGTACAAAGGATATTTCAAAGTCATTTCTCTTATTTACTCATCGTAAATTTTATGTAGGTTCATTCGTTTCCTCAATCAACTCAAATGGGGGTACATGCTGATTTTGATTTATCAAAGTAAAAACTAAATATTGAAAACTGAAATTCATTGAAAGAACGCCAAAATTAAATACTCTCTCCGTCCCATATTACTTGACCATATTATTAAAAATATATGTCCCAAATTATTTGTTCATTTAAAAAACCAAGATAAAATTAATTAAATTTTTTCCATTTTACCCTTAGTATTAAATTTCTTAAAAATAGTTAATATTGATTAGAATGTACTTATTGGAAAGAAATAGGGATAAGTTAGTAAAATACATGTTTTATTTATAATTTTTTAAAGGGCGTGCAAAAGGGAAAGTGGCCAAGTTCTTGAAAATAATTTCACTAACCACCCTGCCATGACCCAACTCACCCCCCAACCACCAAACCCCAACAACTCCCACAACCCCACCCACCACGCCCACCCCACCCCTCCTCCCCACCCCAAGAATTTTTTTTTTAAAGTTTTTTGATTTTTTTTTTTTTTGAGTTTTCTACATCACCCATCCCCCCCCCAAACAAAAAAAAAAACCCTCCATTTTTTTTTAATTAAAAAAAATTGAAAAGTTTTTCCTTTTTATTTTGGTTTTCTGACCCACCCACCCACGTCCCCCCGCCGCCCCACCCCCAACACCCTCCAAAAAACATAGTTTTTTTAAAAGAAAAAGTTTTGAAAAGTGTTTTATTTTGGTTTTCTACGACACGCACCCAACACCCCCACCACCCCCTCCAAAAAAAGTAATTTAAAAAAAAAAAAAAAAAAGTTTTTCACTCCCTTACGCCTTACCGCCTCCGAATTTTCTACTTCATATTTAATTTTACTTTTATAAAAATCGAAAGTTTGCGTGGTTAAATTTGGTGTGGAGTGCGTGGTGGTGGGGTGGATAAGAAAAAATTCTTATTTTTTATAAAAATTAAATAAAATATATGAAATAGAAAATTTAGGAGGGGGTGGGAGGGTTGGATAGAGTGGTGGTATGGTGTGGGGTAGGGGGTGTGAAGATGAAGTGGTTGGAGGGTGGTGGTTGGGTAGGGGTGGTATTTGGTTGGGGGTGGGTAGGGTGGGTGGTGGAGGGTGCGTGGGTGGTGGGGTGGGTGTGAGGGTAGGTGTGGTATGGGGTGGTGGGGGTTAGGGTGGGGTTGGTGGGGCATGAGTGGTATTTTTTGAAAAATTTGTACTAACCAATCAACACGTAGAAAATAAGTAACAAATTCACTTATTTTTCATTACCCAACCGAACATAAAAAAATAAGTAGAAATTCACTTATTTTCCAAAAACACATTTTTCAGGAAAACATTTTCCTCCATACCAAACACACCCTAATTGAAGGACAAGAAGTAATCAGGATACTCCCCTATTTCTATGCATTTAACTTTGAGATTCCCCTCAGTGTACATGATTTCAGTATTTCCAGTCAAACTCTTCAGCTGTGAAAAAACACTATTTTTTTGATACATTGAAAAAATTATTAGAAATTTTACGGAAAATACTTGATCACGAAGCTTGCAGGAAATTCTTGAAAGTTTGAGACAGTCAATTAAGACACTGTCCTTAAAGATATTTCACCCAGTATGGGTGTATCCCCCAGGATTCAACAAGCCCTTCTAGTACAAAATTAGCCGTCAGAATCTAATAAAGATTTATTTAACATTATAAAACCCAACAAAAGAAAATAAGAAGATGAAGAATGTTTGGCTCTTCTTATATCCCAACAAAAGGGAAGGACTTAGAGAACATATAGGCAAAATGTATTAGCTGAAGACTAACGTTCTAGTAGAAAAGAACGTCTCAAAATTGAAGACTAGTAAAGTACAACAAAGGTCATTAAGGACAATAATGCTCATTAGCAAAGCAAAATCAGAATTCAATTGTAAGAAAAGAAACTGATTAGAAACGGTCCAAATATTCTAATAATGGATGCCATTAAGGCAATTCAATGTCCGTTGAAATAGTAAATACATATATATTTTAAAGAAATAATAATTCTTTTTGAGATATTAAAATGATTATTTTCTCAACAATAACTTAATACATTTCTTAATATCTTTAATAAGCTACATGACTTAAGTCTCCGAGGAGGATAAACTCCATTTTCCTCTACCGGCTGACTAACCAACTTTTTATTTTTTAGAAATTTGGCTTAATAGAAATTCCGCGTCAGCAATATATATTGAAAATATTGAATGACTTTTTGACATAAAAATTGTTAAGTGAGTGAACAGTTGAGAAATTAACTCGCATAAATAAAGTCAGATATTTTGAAACCCAGATTGTTATTAATCTTAGATTGGTCACTGGCTGAGGACTAGCCTACTTAATGTGTAATTTCAAATCTTACCGTATTGTTCTGTTACATTTTTGAATTCCTAAAATGGCTAAAATTTGTGTGAACTATAAAACGATGAAAGGGACTGTCGCATATTGTTTTCTTCTTCCATTTTTGAATATTATGGGAAAAGAACCAGACTAGACAAGCACATGCTATTATCCTCTGTTTTTCTTTATTAACTAGTATTCATACCCGCGCGATGCGCGGTCGTTATCAAAAGAAATTACAAGTTAGTACACATATCTTAATTATAATTTGACATGAAATCTAATTACTTCAACATTTAAATTGTCAGTTTTACTGAGACCATATATTTTCTCCTTGTAAATCAATTTTAAATCCTACCAACACCAAAAAATAAATTAAAAATTGTTAAAGTAATTCTTTAGGTTAAATTTTAAATCGGAAAATAAAAGAAGCTTTAAAATTTAATTTTTATAATCTTTCTTTCACAAATTATTTTCAATTATTTATTCATTCCAATTTATATGGGATATTCTTTGAAAAATAAACCCTAAACATATGTGCGTGTGTATATATTTCAAATTATTACTCCTATTTTATTTCCTCTTCATACTAAAAATGAATCTCTTATCTTTTAATTAAATAAAAAGGATTTAACTACACTCAATTTGAAAAGTATTATGGATGTTATTATGTATTCATCTTTAAATTAAATTTCTGTCCCCCTGTGTTAATTTTTCCCTTATATATTACCTGCAATTTTTCTTCTACTCCTACGATATTCACTATTCAATACTTGTTCTCTCATTTTTTGCTCATATATCTTTGAGAGGAAGTATAATTACTTTTTATAATGATTCCTTGCTTTTCCTGCCCAAAACTTTAAATTTACTTTTCCTTCAAACTCCTTTTCTTTGTCTTCTTCTCCTAAAACTGATGAATTTAGTGTTGAATTTACGAAAAGCGTGGAAGATGATAAAAAGCCACTGCTTGAATTTCAAGCATTAACTTCAGTAATTAATGTATCAAATTTATTTTCCGAACCATACATATCCAATAGCTTCTTGGAGATAAGTATAATCAAGAAAAATGTTCAAAAATAATTTTCATTCTTAACTTTTATTCAATTTTTCGCAATTGGAGTTTAAAGTAAACCTTCTCTATCGCATGGAAATGTTTCATCTCTGTGGTCACATAATCAAATTTAGATGATATTTTCTTTAAGTTGAAATATTTATCTTTGAATTTAAATTTATCAATTTAAAACTAATATCTATAATAATATCCTTCCCACATTTAAAATTATCGTGTGGCCTTTTAATAGCTTAGCATTTGGCGTAATTACATTATAATGTCCTCGTCTTCATACATTATAAACTATTGTCCTCTTTATCTTTAGCGGTTAAAAATAACTCATACCTCAATTTAGAACTTTGTCTTTAGAATTCTCTTTTATCTTTTAGTAGATAAAATTTCATTTATCATTCCCATGGGACTATTTAGTGGGGGGTATTGTTGATATCCTATTAAAAATATTTTTGTCACTTATTAACTCGCTAACCACATGATTTATGTTTAAAATATATTATAGAGCGGTATGTTTTGTTAATCACACGTATAGAAGCACTTCAATAGAACCTTAAATTTTAAAATTGGATCTTATCAAGTTTCATCCTTATCAAAGAATAATAGAGAAGGCAATGCATTCATTTTTTTTTTTTTAGAAAAAATGTATTCAAATATATTTTATAAGATTTGAAAGGATAAGTTTATGCAATAGTAAGAGATCAATTAGAACTCTTCAGCCGTGGGTTTCTAGTGTTAATGATATTTTCAAATTCAATCCTTTTGATCTTTCAATTAAAAAATTATTAATGATATTAAAAAAAAAAGACATAGAAGTTATTTATTATTTATCACAAAATCTACCGATATTTTTGTAATTGAGTAATATTTTTCATAAGAAATCAAAATGTTTTATCTCTTTTGTTTTGAATAGAATTAAAATTTTGAGCTATAATTTTGATGATTTAAATTGTCTGCATGAGAGATGTAATTAAAGTTTTGTATGTTGCCTGGAATTCTTTACGTCCAAGTTTCTTTTTTGGTTTCATCTACTATGAGGTCTTATTCATAATAGTGTGTCTTTTCTCGTTATAATTCAAAAAGCTTTCTTGTCTCAAATTTTAATAAGTCTATTTTTCTATAACATGCCACATCTACATTCTTTCTATTCATTTATACATATTCTCACTATGATATTATTTATTTTTCATATTTAGTGTTTTACCACCTATAACCCAGGGGTACACACTTATCTGTATTATATAGGGTGCTTACATCAAACTATTTTAAATTACAATTATTAAGTAATTTAATTAAATAAAATGAATTAGCTATTTATGATTAAACAACAGAAGTATATATTTAATCACATATAATGGACTAATAAGTTTTTACCCTAATATACATTAACCCAAAAAATCAATAAATCTAAGTGTTGCTTCCGTCCTTGTTGCTTCTGCCT
The DNA here is from genome assembly GCF_029784015.1 of Lycium ferocissimum. Lineage (NCBI taxonomy): Eukaryota > Viridiplantae > Streptophyta > Magnoliopsida > Solanales > Solanaceae > Lycium > Lycium ferocissimum. The sequence goes on along the minus strand of NC_081342.1, from coordinate 4,010,487 downwards.
CCAAAGAAAGATTGCACTAAAACCTTGAGTATTAAGCAAAGATTTCTTTGACAATACCGTTCTTGTTGAAATCTTAATTGTGTGATGTTGCACTTTAAATTTCTTTTTTGACTTTGCCAGTATAAAGTAAAGAAAACTCAAATGCTAATCTCATCTAGTAAATTATCTGAATAAATTGAGATGTTTTTTGTATATTTTATTTTGCTAATAGATTTTTCATAAACCGAAAAGTTAACCTCAAATATAAAAATGTTTTTAAAATCAACCTCAAAGATAAAAATGTTTTTAAAATCTCCAAACATCCTTCGAAGAATATCTTCCTCTATAGTTTTCTTCCGTGCACTTTTACTTATTCACTTTAGATTTTTTGTGTTCTAGTTGAATATTTATTCTCTTCTCATGTATAGACATATGCAGTTCAATTTTAATTCTCCTGCACAAATTTATTTCCTCCGTGCACTTTAATTTGTTCATTTTTTACTTTTCACAGTCTTTGAGAATTAATAAATCCCATGTGAATATATGATATAGCACTGAATATTTACTCTCTTCTCATGTATACACGTGTACACTTCTATTTTAATTCTCTAACACATATTTATTTTCTCCGTACACTTTTACTTTTGACTTTTGACTTTTCACGTTATTTAAGAATTAATAAATGAAATACTTCTTTCGTCCATATTCTTGTGCTACATTACTAAAAATATGAAGTACTCCTTCGTCCTTATTACTTGCTACATTACTAAAAATATATATCTACTTTAAATGTGAAGGAGAGGACGAACAATAGCAATGAGATTTGTACCAAAAGTTATTTTGATGCTCCTATACATAACTTGTTCACTTTTTTTTCAATGCGTTCTTTGAAAATTAATAAATAAAGTATATATTTTATCATAATATTCTTATTTATTGGTATATAGTCTCAATAGCCTCAGAAAATGATTTAAAAATGAACAATTAACGTGAGAGGTAAAATAATAAGAAGATTTTTTTCTTTGATATGTTAACGTCGACAAGTAAAAGTAAAGGGAGGGAGTGACATTTATCCCCGTTTTCCTTCATTGTCAATACTTTACTTATTTACTCTCCTTTGCAGTCTCTGATTGTTGTTTCTTTGCATTTATAAAATGTATTACTTTATATTTTCATTTTAGAATTAAAATTTGGTGATTAATGATATAATATATATCTTTCTAATTTTGATTTCTTTGTAACAATGAATATAAAAAATTTTAATATATTTTTTAATTAATTTAATGAAAATATTTTAATCCAATATATACAACAAAATGGTTCTTATGTTTGGATCTGAACAGCTACTTAATTGAAATGGATATCAACATGTCGGTATACATATAAAATATTGAAGAATTTAAAAGAAAAAATTTAGAACCAACTATTTATTCTCTTCTCATGTTTAGACGTATGCATTTCAAATTTAATTTTCCGGCATATTTGTTTCCTCCGTGCACTTTTACTTGTTCACTTTTAACTTTTCATTTTCTAGCTGAATATTTATTTTCTTCTCACGTATAGACATGTGCAGTTCAATTTTAATTCTTCTATACAAATTTATTTCCTCCATGCACTTTTACTTGTTCACTTTTGGCTTTTTACATTCTTAACATAATAGACATATGCAGTTGAATTTAATTCTCCTACACAAATTTATTTTCTAATTTTCTTTTACATCAATGAATAACTTTCTATTGTCGATAATGATAAAAGATGTCCGACTCTTTCCATCTCAAAGACTTTAATTACAACTAAAGTGATAGTACATAAAATACATTTTGTATATATAATAACAATTAGAATATTTTTAAAAGTTATTTTCAAAATACAAACCTTAAAGACTGACTAATTAAAATAAATAGACATATTCAGCTCATACATCACACGGGCATGTGTTGCTAGTCTCTCTTCCAATTGATGGAACAGACTATATAAGTCAAATGGGTTTTGGCAATTTTTATTTCGGTTGCTAAAAAAGGTCAAAATGGGTCAACTAGTTGGATCCTAGAAAACTGGATGTAAACACTCATTAATTTTTTTAACTTTCTATTAGTTATTACTTTATTAAAAATTAATATATAGTTTGATGACCTCATTATAAAAATAAAATCATAAGTTACTTTAATGAGATTTTGCTTTGATGGACATTTGAGGAATTAACTCCAAATATAAGAGACTATTTTGGTCATTTTCTCCATTAAAGAACGAAGTTTCTTTCTTTCCCCAAAATCCTGTCTCTCCACTTTCAGGCTACTTCCACCACCGATCGCCACCAGTTCATCTTTAGTCCTTCACTGTAACTGAAGTCTTTATATTTTCCTTTTATTCAATTCAGATTTGATTCTTTTCCCCTTTTTTCTGTTTATGCTTTATTGTGTTAGTGTGAAGACTGTTCTCTTGAATCACTGATGTGATTATATTTGGGGTTCTTAGCATTTTGCACCCCTAACATATGTATTACTTATGGTTTTGTAAGAAAATGAAGAGATTAAGGTGCATGTTGTAAAAAATAAAAAATAAAAATAAAAAGGATAGGTTGCAAACTACAAAAATTTGTACCCATTAAGCTGTTGGAATATATGTATAAGGCAGAACCTTGATAATATCATGGGGTACAAAGAGGATAGAAGCTGAAGATAAACATAAAGCTCAATCATATCAATTCTTAAGAGCTCCACTCTTACATAATATCCTTAGAAAGAGGCTTATATAGGTGCTAATAGAGTTCTAGAATACTCCCTCCGCATCAGAAAGAGTGTTCACTTAGTCATTTTTATAGCCCTTAAGAAAATACTAACTCTTAGGCAAAAATAGATAATTTGACTAAAATGCCCCTAATTAAATAGGTATTGGATTTTGGTCATCTAACACTTAATAAGGGCAAACCGTAAAAGTAAGGTTAATTATTTCTTGATTTGATAAGTGGACACTCTTTTTGAACCAAAAAATAAAGGCTAAGTGGACGCTCTTTTTGATCCGGAGGGTGTAACACCTAATACTGTCACACACACATACTTAAATCTAACCACATTGATACCATAAAAGTCACCTAGATAATACAAAAGATTATGCACCTTGGATAACTAAAAGACATATGAATCTAGACACTTTAAGATTTAAGTTTACTAGTTTCATCATAAGGATGAAAAATGCTAAAAACTCTTTTTATTTGTGTTTATATTTTGTGGAAATGTGTGCTAGATATGCTCTTTCATGGTCAAAATAAGCTTTTTGTTTTTAGTATTTGCTTTATGCTTGTTGTTGATGGTGTTCTAAGTTTAACACTTCAAGCTGAATTCAAATTTCTATTAAAATGTGTATGACATCCTAGGAGGTAAGTGTAATAAGTCAAATCACAAGAGAGGTGAGTGTTATAAATATAAACACGGAGAGATTTCTAAAATTACTCCAAATTAAAATAAAGGATATAAATATAATATTATTAACCACAAGAAAGGCTAGCGTAACGAAGGAAACCTGAAGGGAGGTTACCAAATTACCTCAAAAAAACAAAAAAGTGATAGGAATACCCATCTGTGACCAGAGACAGTCGAGGAATAGGTCGAGGTACTGTGAGGCACGGGACTTGAGTCAGCCTAGACAATGTAGATGAGCAGCGCTACTGAAAATTAAACACTGGTCCAATGACCACCAGAGTTAAATTAAAAGAGAGAAACTAAGTTCAGACTCCTATTCCCGAGATCGATAGAATAACAACACCAGCATGTGCAATGATAAAGGTCCGAGTGCTACTAATTAATACTATAACTCAAAAACTTCTCAGAAATTGAAATTAACTTATCTATCAATATATATAGGAGTATATAACTTGAACTTGTAGTATCATTCTAACAATATACATCATTGTTATTTCTCAAAATTAACAGGTTTCATCATTCCTTTAGTCATAGCCACAAAAACCGCAGAATGAAGTAATTTCACATTTGTTGCAACATGCATGTGATACCAAGCCTCATCCAAAACATTCCTTCTTCAATCACCCCTCAACAAGGCCTTCTTACCATTTCAAAGCCTTCTCAGCTAACTGGGTCCAACTCTTTTAACAACTTGTGCATGATCAGAATTAATCCACCACTTCAAAAAGAAATGATCTCCTATGATAAAGTATTTATGAGTTATAAAGTTAGTCAAACCAAGTAAGATTATATATGATGAAAGTAATATGTTGAACAAACTCAATCCCATTGTTCGATAAATGTTCACCAAAATGCTGATGGACAAGGTTGATTTAGAGAGTCATATTCATACGTACATGAAGTGTAAGTGGGCGGGTGCATGTATTGCAACTTATTCATCTTAAAGTGTTCTGGTAATCTCTCGAATTCTGTTCAATCGAATGAAATTAACTGTCACCATGTCGTTTATTTTTGTTTGCTGGACAAGATGTCACTCAGCCCTCTTCAATTCTTTTGCCCTCACATTTGGTTCAACACTTGGAATATTTTAGCATATAGGAAATCACGTATATACAAGGCACATTACAGGAATATTAACAGTTTGATCCTTTAAGTTTCAAAAGTTAATAGGTTGTCTTTGCCAAAGATTTAACAATTTATGTATTAGAAAAGTCTTGGCAATGTGTCCAATGTGAAATCTATTTTTAAAGGGTTAGTAAAAAGATTAACATTTTGTTGTTGTTGTTGTTGTTGTTGTTCTATTAGATTTGATAGAAACGATGAAAAAAAGATTTTAATCAAAAATATCAAGAAAGTCCAATCAAATTCTAAGATATAAAACATAAACGAATTACACTAGCTACTAAAATGATATAAAAAAAAGGTCAAAAATGCCCTTAACGTATTAGAAATGGTTTAAAATTGCCTTTCTTATACGTATTGGATAACTTTGTCTTTCCTTCCACCTATTTGGATAAAAAATGCCCTTAAAGTCTAAATCTAAGCCTAAAATTATTCCTTCTTTTAACAAAAGTTGATGTGCAATATATGATTTTTTAAAATTAAATATGTGGCATTATTTTTATTGGTCCACATATAGTTATACCCAAATTCATTCACAATCCAACCCATTTACCAAAATTTATTTTTAAATATGTGGCCCTTAAGCTCGTTTTACTCTTATGAAAATTTGTGGGGCTTTACGCTGGCGTTTATAAAAGGGACAACTACGTATATATACATCTTAAGGAAAAATATTTACGAAATGTGACGATAGTTTTATATTTACAAAACATAACATTACAAACCCTATACAAAACATGCTTTTTAAAAATAAAATAAAATTAAAAATTATTTTTTATTTAAAAAATTGAATATTTTTTTTATATATTTTTTTTGCTCAAAATTTTATGTATGAAAGTTGTATGAAATGTGTATATCTTGCTCAAGGCTTAAAAAGTTCGCTCAAAATTTAGTGTATGAAAACGATATGAAAAATGTATGAAATGTGTATATCTCATTCAAGGCTTTAAAAATCCGCTCAAAATTGTGTATGAAAAATAGTATGAAATTTGTATCAAAGCCAAGTCTTAAAATTTCGCTCACATTTTTGTGTATAAACTTCATGTTATGTTTAGAAAATTAATACAACCACAACACCATTGTATACAACTTTGATACAACATTCAAGACTTAAACTAATCGCTCAAATTTTTGTGTATGAAATGTGTATATCTTACTCAAGGCTTAAAAAGTTTGCTCAAATTCTATGTATGAAGAATGTATGAAGTGTGTATATCTTGATCAAGGCTTAAATATTTCACTCAAAATTTTATACATGAGAATGGTATAAAATGTGTATATTTTCAAGACTTTAATTTCATTCACATTTTTCGTATATAATGTTTATATTAGGTTTACGGAAAATTAATATAACTACAACAACATTGTAACAACTTTCATATAATATTCAAGGCTTAAAGTTTTCGCTCAAATTTTGTGTATGAAAAATATTAAAAATTTCGCTCATACATACACATTTCATACATTTTTCAAAATTTTTCATACACAAAAATTTGAGGTAATTTTTTTAAGCCTTTGAGCAAAAAATAAAAATAAAAATTAACAAATTTAAAAAAAAATTAATTTTTTTTTAAATAATATATTTTACGGAAAATGAAAAATATATTAAAATCCGTCATGTTTCATAATATTTCGTTATGGTTTGTAAATATACTCCAAACTCATCGTCACAATTCAAATATTTCTCCTTACCATGTGTGTGTGTATATATATATATATATATATATATATGTAGTTTTCCCTTTATAAAAACATATTTATGTATTTTCCCTAACACAGTACTAAAGTTTTCAATCCGTAGATTACAGTGATATTCATAAACCATAATAGCTGAAACAAGAAAGCAGGTCAGTTCTTCATTTGTTTCTTCCAATGTTTGAGTAATTAGGTCATATGTTGAATGAAAGAGGAAGAAGTGTTGGGTCTTTTAAAAATGAAGTTTGAGTTGAATTGTGAATGAATTTGGGTCTAATTACATGTAGACCAATAAAAACATTGCTACGTATTTAATTACAAAATTCATATATTCCACATACGCTTTTGTTAAAAGGAAGGGCAATTTTAAGCTTAGATTTTAACGTTGAGGGCATTTTTGTTCCAAATAGGTGGAATGAAGGGCAATTTTAGGTATAAATTTAACGTTGAGCGCAATTTTTATCCAAATAGGTGGAAGAAAGAGCAATTTTGGGCTTAAATTTAACGTTGAAGGCATTTTTTTTATCCAAATAGATGGAAGGAAGAGCATTTTGATCCAATAGGTGGAAAAAGGACATTTTTTTAACCATTTCTAATACGTTAAGGACATTTTTGGCCCTTTTTCGTTAAAAAAAAAAAATAGAAATTGCATCTCAAAAAGTTGGATCACAATCGATAAATAAATATAAAATAGCAGAAACTATAAAAATTATACTTCTAAATATAGATTTCCACTATTATTATTTTTTATATAGTCCCATCAAATCTAACAAGGAAAGGTCGATAAATATTTAAGAAAGAATAAGTGGTCGTTTGTTTATTCAATGTATAAAGGTGGGTATTTCGAACCTTTAATTTTTATCTCTCAGTTCCCCTCATATAAGGTATAAAATAATCCCGGAATAAATTTATTTGTTTACCAACTGTAAGGAGGCTCTATCTCTGAAAAAATTAGGATCTTGTTGTGTTGAATCACTACCACCTTATACCTTTTTTTAAGATATCGATTATTTTATACCATCTTTTAGATAAGGTATAAAATAATCCCAATTATATGCAGATAAATTAGTTTGCCTGATTATAATCCGACTATTTCGACTAGCAACCAAACGACCCCTAAAAGTGTTAACTCTTGACAAACATAAAGGCCCAAAATTATTCAATGCATATTTAAGGGAGTATTTTGAACCTTTCCTCAAAATACTCTCTCCAGTCTCCCCTCATACCCCATAAAAGTGAAAGCCTCGCCGCGCTCCACTTTCAGGCTTACTTCCACCACAGTTCACATTTAGTCCTTCACTGTAACTGTAAGTCTATCTCTAACAGTTAATGCTTTATTTTTATTAGGGTGAAGCTTGTTGTGTTGAATCACTGATCTGATTATATTTGAGAACCTCCAACAATAAAGTAACTAATTTAAATTACTTTTGCACAAGGGGTAAAAGAGGGAGCCAATTTTTCTCTCCTTTTTATGAGACAAAGAACAGAAATAAAGATATCGACGTACCAAAGTTTCAAAAAGCATTCATGACTCCTCATCTAACTTTTCCAGCTGATAAGATGTTGGCCTAAAAGAAAAGTGCAACACCATTTATTGTCGTAGAAAGTATAGGCAAACAAAAGCAGTGGAAAACCTTATAAAGTAATTAATCAGTTGTGGTGGAAATGTTGATGGCATTGTGAGTATTGGGTCTATGTGAAGGAAATCCCGGTCATCTGTGATCAAGTTGAAAGATTCTCCTGTAAAGGTTAAAAAGGAAAATGAAGAAAAAGATTAACTATAGTATTATTGTTCTTATTATTTGTTCATTTGGTTTTACTTTTACCTAATACATCAACTGATTGGTGTTTGGTTATCATATATGTAAGGATCCTCTCTCTATATATTTTTGTAATTTGCTCAACACCTAAAGTATGCGATATATTTTGTCACAGTTTATTCCAGAAATTCATATTTCTTGATGACTTTTGTTATATTGTGAGCCCTCTGGTTTAGCCATTTAGCGATCAAACACTATGGGAGAGCCTTCCTATAATTAGTTTGAGTTGTTTTTAATTTACAACATTCTCATGCACTGCGTCGAATCAGTAGCTAGTGCATGTCCTGTTGAATAGTGACGGATCTACAATTATTTGACGCCTTTGATAAAACTCTATATTTTTATGCATAAAAATAAGTGTAGATAGAGTTAGATATTCTCTCCGTCTCAAATTACTTGTCGTTTTTTATTATACAAGTCCGCTTTATCCTTATTTATATCTAAGTTATAATTTCTCTTCATTGAATGTCCATTCTATTTATGTGTCATCTCCATTAATTACAAAATTCTATTAAAGATAAAATGAGAAAAAATAATTACTTGTGTCTTGTACTTCTAAAACGACAGTATAATTTAAGATAACTATTTTTAGTAATCATGCCAAATAATTTGAGACGGAGGGAGTATATATTTTAAAACCCTCGGTCTAAATTAATTAATCTAGTTGATAACCCACCTATTTAATGTGTAATTTCAAATCGTATACCGTATTGTACTGTTGGATTTTTGTATTCCTAAAATGGCTAAATTTGTGTGAACTATAAGAGGATGAAAGGGGAAGTGTTCTAATATCGCAGATTTTTTTTCCTTCATTTTGTTGAATTTCATGGGCATATATGCAACCAGACTAGACAAGCTCAAGACTATAATCTTTTGTTTTTCTTTATTAATTCTTTTTGACTTGTTTTCTTTTATTGATACTTTTTTTGTCACATTCTTTTATTGATTCTTCCCGAGAAAATGACAAAAGTGATTCCTTATGTTTGAAGGTAGGTGCAAAATAGTTCCTAAGTATGCATTGAACAAAGATTTTTTAAAATTTTATCAAAAGTTAATACTTTTTAGTCTGCAAAATATTTAAGTTCGTTAAATTTGATAGGAACAGTAGAAAAATGAATATCAAGAAAGTCATATTAAATTCTAAAATATTCAACATAAAAACACTAGATACAAAAAAGATATAAAAAAACAATTTACAGAAATTACGCCTTAAAAAGTTGCAACAACCTCGGGAAATAAATATAAAGTAGCAGAAACTATAAAAATTGTACCTGTAAATGTGAGTTCCCATTAACTTTTTTTTCCCCATAATTCTCGTCAAATCGAACAAACTGAGTTTGGAAAATATTTGACGACGACTAAAAGTGTTAACTTTCAGCAAACATAAAATATCAAAATTATTCAATTTAACTTAAGGAACTATTTTGAACCTCCTCTCAATATAAGGAACTCTTTTGGTCATTTTCTCCATTAAATAACAAAGTTTCTTTCTTCCCCAAAAATCTTCTCTCTCCCCATAACACAGAAAGGCTCCCCTGTTACTTCCACCACTGATAGCCAACAGTTCACTTTTAGTCCTTCACCGTAACTGTAAGTTTCTCTCTATTATATTTTCTTGTTATTCAATTCATATTTGATTCTTTTTCTCTTTTTTCTATTAATGCTTTATTTGTGTTACTGTGAAGATTGTTTTCTTGAATCACTGATATGATTATAGTTGGGGTTCTTAGCATTTTGCACGCCTAACATATTATTCTTTTATAGTTTGCACTCGGTTCTATTCTTTTTTACAATACACACCCAAACCTCTTCATTTTCTTGCAAACCACAAAAATCTCTTTTTATACTAATTATTTAAGAGGGTAAAATAGGGAAAACATTATTAAATTCTTCCCAAAACTAATTTTATGTGGAGTAACTTATATTTTTGAGGAATAGTGAGCAAATGTTGTGATTTTTCCTAACGTTCAAGGCTGATATTTCCTTCAGATCAGCTTATTACTTTTGGAAATAGTTAAATATGTCTTTCCTACTTTACTCTTCTAAATATAATAAAATGAGTATATGCTTTGTGGTTATTGTTGATGGTGGTTTAACTCTTCAAGCTTAATTCAAATTTTTACCGAAAATTTGTATGGCATCCTATATTAATTGTGTGTTCCTGACTTGAAGACTTTGCTAGTTTTAATGAATAACCAGTCTATATATTCAAGGTGGTACATGAAAATGTTTGCATAAACATACAGAGAAGAACTTGCAAACTGAAGTTGTTCAGGGTATAAGGAGTGACTATTTGTACGATGAGACTGTCTAAAAAAGAGTAGATAAATTGTAAGCACAGACCCACACATCTAATGCCAACTTCTATCAAACAAATCATATTTTTCCAACATAAAACCCATATGTCTAAGCATAGGAAAATTACTGATCTCCAATAAAGCAACTACAGTGAAACAATTACATAAATTCACCACCAAGGATAAATGGACATAACCAGGAAAAAAAAAAACAAAGGGGGATTGTACACTTGTTTTGAGAAACTTCTTTGGTTTTTGCTGCGACATCATCAAAATGACTCACCTGCTCTACATAGTTGAAATATCTTGTTTTGAGAACCTCCAACAATAAAATTAAGTAATTTAAATTACTTTTGCACAAGGGGTAAAAGAGGGAGCCAATTTTTTTTCTTCTTTTTATGAGAAATTTTTTAAAAGAACTGAAATAAAGATATCGACATACCAAAGTTTCAAAAAGCATTCGTGACTCCTTATCTAACTTTTCCGGCTGATAAGATGTAGGCCTAAAATAATACTCCCTCCGGATCAAAAAAAGAATCCACTTAACCTTTTTTTCTTGGATCAAAAAAAGAGTCAACTTAGCAAATTAAGAAAGAATTAACCTTATTTTTCCATATTTGCCCCTATTAAGTATTATATGATCAACTTAAAGCTAAAAATAAGGAGATTATTGCTATGAATAAAAATCTAAAAATAAGGAGATTCCCTATATTAGTGATAACATAATTAAATGCATATAAAAACAATAAGTGCTCACCTAAACAAGCTCCAGCACAATCTACTAGCAAGCTAATTCATGAATTTTAACCCAAAAAAAAAAAAAAAAAAAAATCATCAACAAGTATATTAGTGTAGTATTTGTTATATATATATTATTCTATCTATATATCGTATATTGTTACTATATATGTTATTATAGAATGTAGAGTACAATTGGTTGGGACGTAGAGTAATATATTCATATATTAAGTCTATTGTAATATTATATACTATAATATACAAATTTAAATATACTAATTTCTACTATTATATCCACATATATTTTGTTATCATCTTTTCAGTTAATTTACCAATTTGAATATACCATCTACTTTTTTAGGTATATTTCAATGTACTTTTGTTATGCAATATATCATATCTTTTCGTGTACTTTTCTTAATATTAATATTAATATATTCAAATAATTTTTTTTAGTCACAAAAAAATAATTGCATCAGTCATCAAGTGAAAAAAAAAAAAAAAAAGAATAAAGAGGAGGAAACGAAAAAAAAAACTTTTAAAGTGGAGGAAAGGAAAAAAAAAAAAATTAAAACGGTAGATGGAACATGGGATTTGAAATTGATTATGTTTTGTTTATTTGGAAAATTACATTATCACTCATGCCCTTTTCATGGTTTTTTTTTTGGTTGGGGGTGGGGTAGGGTAGGATGATTTTGAAAGAAAGAGAAACAAAAAAATGGATATGCATTAATGGTAGTAACTCCTAAAATTAAGTATTATTGATATTTTAGGAATGTAAAAAGTTGTATATTTGTAATTAAAAAGTTAAAATTTTGAATAAATTGTATTTATGTAATTTTTTTAAAGTAGTTGTAATTTTTTTAATAAATTTTTTTTAATTACCATTTGAAAAAGTTGTATTTGTGTGACATTTCCATATATAACTCATCTTCCAACTACAATTCAGGAATCAGGAGAGCATATAATATGGACTTACTCAAAGTTGGCTCAGTGGTAGGACCTGCTTGGGATTTAGAGGGACGAGAAGAAGTTGCTGGGATTTATGTTTACTACAACAGAGACTTTGTTGTGGCACTTCAGTTCCTGTTTTATGAGAATGGCAACTTAGTTAAGTCGGACAAATATGGCGCGAGTAAAACTGAAACTGCAAGCATCGCTGCACTTGTCTTTGATTATCCGTCAGAGTTTCTTACTTCTATAAGTGGTTCACATGGAGGTCCAGTTTTGAGCAGTATAAAAATTGGCACCAACAAGGGTTCCTATGGGCCATTTGGGAGAATTGCTACTTCATTTGGTTACCAAGACTTTAACTTTCACATAGGAAGAAGAAATTTATTTGGGGGTTTTCATGGAACATCGAATGTCAGTTGCATTGAGAGTATTGGGGTCTATGTGAAGATGTCTATCCCATCCAGCTCCATCACCAATTTCAAAGATCTTCAAATTAAGGATGAAGATTAACTCAAAATACTAGTTCGTGTACTAGATATGCCCGTTTGGTTTTACTTTTGAATGATAGATCTACTCATTGATGTTTGGTTATTAATTATGTAAGGATATTTATCTTTCAAGTTTTTATTAAAACAAAATCAAGTCACCTGTAATGTTGATTGCAAATGTCAACTTCATGTTTCGAACAATATGCGCTGGACCATATTAATTTACTAATGAACTTTTACATTATACTCTGCGATCAACAGTTTTCTCTTTTCTTTTCTCTCTCTCTCTTTTTTTTTTTTTTTTTGGAACAGAACAGTTTGGTGTTTGGTATCTCATAAGCTCTATTATTTTGAGTTTTATTAAGAAGAATAAATTAATTTAAATATATATCAGCTCTCGCTGTTTTTTTTTTTTTTTTTTTTTTGCCAGCGTACACTTTAGTCGTCAAGATCTTTTTTGGTGAATGAAAAGCTTTACCATTAATCACCAGAACAAAACAAAGAAAGAACAAATGCAAAGCTGTACAAACTAACAGAGTTTGGCTTACTTGTGTTCATTGCCTTAGAAATATTGACCGGTGCGAAATTAAAGTAAATAAAAGAGCTTCTATTGCGTCAAAACACAATACAGAAAAATATCGATCGATCACATAAGAATACATCCCTTGATGATAGCTACAACTTAAGCTAGGTATTATCATTGTGAATAATATACATCTTTGTTGTTTCTCAAAATTACCAAGTTCCATGCTTTCGTTAGTAAAAGCCACAAAAATAACAGAATGAAGTAATTCACATGAGTTGCATGTGAGATACCAAGCCTCACCCAAAGCATTCCTTCTTCAATCACCCCTCAACCTGGCCTTCTTACCATTTCAAAGCCTTCTCAGCTAACTGGGTCCAACTCTTTTAACAGCTTGTGCATGTTCAGAATTAATCCACCACGTCAAAAAGAAATGATCTCCTATGATAAAGTATATATGAGTTATAAAGTTAATCAAACCAAGTAAGATATATATGATGAAAGTAATATGTTGGACAAACTCAATCCCATTGTTTGATTTGGCGTCATACTCATGCGCACATAAAGTGTAAGTGGGCGGGTGCATATATATATATATATATATTGCAACTTATTCGTCTTAAAATGTTCTGGTAATCTCTCGAATTCTGACTTTCAATCGAATGAAATTAACTCTCACCATGTCGTTTATTTTTGTTTGCTCGACAAGATGTCACTTAGCCCTCTTCAATTCTTTTGCCCACACATTTGGTTCAACACTTGGAATATTTTAGCCAATAGGAAATCACATATATACGAGGCACATTACAGGAATTTTAACAGTTTGATCCTTTAAGTTTGTCAAAAGTTAATGGGTTGTCTTTGCCAAATATTTAACCATTTTGTGTTCTGTTAGATTTAATAGAAAGTTTAGAAACAATGAAAAAAAGATTTTAATCATAAATATCAAGAAAGTTCAATCAAATACTAAGATATACAACATAAAAGAAGTACACTAGATACCAAAATGATATAAAAAAAGGAAAAGAGTCAAAAATGCCCTTAATGTATTAGAAATGGTTTAAAATTGTCCTCTTTCTACCTATTGGATAAATTTGTCCTTCCTTCCACCTATTTGGATAAAAAATGCCCTTAAAGTCTAAATTTAAGCCTAAAATTGTCCCTCCTTTTAACAAAAGTTGATGTGCAATATATGATTTTTTAAATTAAATATGTGGCATTATTTTTATTGGTCCACATACAGTTATACCCAAATTCATTCACAATCCAACTCATTAACCAAAAATTATTTCTAAATATGTGGCTCTTAAGCTCGTTTTATTCTTATGAAAATTTATGGGGCTTTACTCCGGCGATTATATAAACATATTTATGTATTTTCCCTACCACAGTATAAAAGTTTTCAATCCGTAGATTACAATGATATCATAGACCATAATAGCTGAAACAAGAAAGCAGGTCAATTCTTCATTTGTTTCTTCCGATGTTTGAGTAAGTAGGTCATATGTTGAATGAAAGAGGAAGAAGTGTTGGGTCTTTTAAAAATGAAGTTTGGGTTGATGGGTTGAATTGTGAATGAATTTGGGTCTAATTACATGTGGACCAATAAAAATATTGCTACGTATTTAATTAAAAAATTCATATATTCCACATAGCTTTTGTTAAAAGGAAGGGCAATTTTAGGCTTAGATTTTAACGTTGAGTGCATTTTTTATCCAAATAGGTGGAATGAAGGCAATTTTAGGCTTAAATTTAATGTTCAGGTGCATTTTTTTATCCAAATAGGTGGAAGGAAGGGCAATTTTAGGATTAAATTTAACGTTGAGGGTATTTTTTTAGCCTAATAGGTGAAAGGAAGGGAATTCTGATCTAATAGGTGGAAGAAGGATATTTTTTAACCATTTCTAATGCGTTAAGGACATTTTTGGTCCTTTTTCGTAAAAGAAATAGCAAAAATTGCATCTCAAAAAGCTGGATCACAATTGATAAATAAATATAAAATAGCAGAAACTACAAAAATTGTACTTCTAAATATAGATTTCCACTATTATTATTTTTTATATAGTCCCGTCAAATCTAACAAGCAAAGTTCGATAAATATTTAAGAAGGAATAAAAGTGTTAACTCTTGACAAACATAAAGGCCCAAAATTATTCAATGCATACATATATTTAAGGGAGTATTTTGAACCTTTCCTCAAAATAGTCTCTCCCCCCATAAAAGAGAAAGCCTCGCCGCGCACGCGCTCCACTTTCAAGCTTACTTCCACCACAGTTCAC
This sequence comes from Lycium ferocissimum, assembly GCF_029784015.1. Taxonomy (NCBI): domain Eukaryota; kingdom Viridiplantae; phylum Streptophyta; class Magnoliopsida; order Solanales; family Solanaceae; genus Lycium; species Lycium ferocissimum. Next base: position 3,995,173 of record NC_081342.1, on the reverse strand, counting down.
CTTTAGTCCTTCACTGTATTTGTAAGTCTATCTCTTACAGTTAATGCTTTATTTTTAGAGATAATTACACTCAGTATCAATTAGGGTACCAATGCTACCAAATTTAGCCCATATTTGAGTTTCTTACCCTCAGTAGCCCATCTTCAGTTTAAACAAAAATTATTTGTCAAAAAATGACCCGGCCTTCTCTCTCTTCTCCCCTCTCTCTACCTCCGGTGCTACCACCCACCACTGCACATCGCCGTCGGCGGCGGCGCCGAAGAAGTCCTTCTCTCTCGCTCTCTCTCCTCCCTAAACCCTAAATCTATCTCGCGGCTGTAGCCACTACACATCGCAGCCGCCGCCATGGAAATCCTTCTCTCTCGCTCTCTCTCCTCCCAAAAACCCTAGATCTAGTTCGCGCGGTGGCAAAAAATGCTCGCGAAACCCTAGATCTAGTTCGCCTCTCTCTCTCCCCGCCTCCTATCGCTACCGAAACCCTAGATCTATTCCGCCGACGTTGTGTTTGGTCTAGGTTGTTTGGCTGGAGATGGAGCAAAGGGCGGCGACGTTGTGGTTGTTTTATATGGATGTATAATATTTTATATGGGCATACAATATTGTATATGGGTGCATAATATTGTATAATATTATGGGTGTATAATATTGTATAACATTGTGTAGGATTGTATATGGTGTATATGGATATATGTTATAATATTGTATATGGGTGTATATGGAGATATGTTATAATATTGTATATGGGTGTATATACGTGTATATGTATATAGGTGTGGGTTAAAGCTTTGCAATGTAAGTTTTGAGCTATTTTTTTGCAATGTAAGTGAGTAAATTGTATATTTATGAAATTTTTCCTTATTTTTATTAGGATGAAGATTGTTGTGTTGAATCACTCATATGATTACATTTGAGAACCTCCAACAATAAAGTAAGTAATTTAAATTACTTTTGCACTAGCGGTAAAAGAGGGACCCAAATTTTCTCTCCTTTTTATGAGAAAAAGAACAGAAATAAAGATATCGACATACCAAAGTTTCAAAAAGCATCCGTGACTCCTTAACTAACTTTTCCAGCTGATAAGATGTTGGCCTAAAATAATATTAACATGTGTTCTCAATACATTTCGTACATGGTCCGCGAGACGAGAAGAAAAGTGCAACATCATTTATTGGTCAAGTAGAAAATATAGGCAAACAAAAGCAGTGGAAAACCTTATAAAGTAATTAATCAGTTGTGGTGGAGCCACCCTTTTGTCAGTGACAGGACATATTTTATGTTAACTTTCATGATAGACTACGACATTATAGATAGTTGATTAATAGCGCACACACATAATTCCTGCATCATATGGTGAACAAACTTAGTTAACGCAATGCTATTTGAAACACTATGATAAACTATAAAAAGCACTCATGAATTAGCGATTTTTTTAATACGTATTCTTTGTAAGACGAAAAGAAAATTGCAACATCATTTATTGTCAAGTAGAAAATATGGCCAAAAGAGCAATGGAAAACTTTATAAAGTAACTAATCAGTTGTGGTGGAGCCACCCTTTTGTTAGTGACACGACATATTTTATGTTAACTTTCATGATACACTAATGTAGAATCGGTTTAGTTCGATTCGACTTTTTTTAAGCTAAAATCAAACTAAATCAAGTATGGTCGAATTTTTTTCAATATTAAATCAAGTCAAACCAAACTATTAATCGAATTTTTTCCTCAATTTGATTTGAGTAATCAATTTGGTGCGATTTATCAATTTGCTTTGTACGCCCCTAATTTTTTTGGCACCAACAAGCGTTCCTATGGGCCATTTGGGAGTACTACTGCTACTTCAGCTAATAGCCAAGACTTTTAACTTTCACATAGGAAGAAACAATTTATTTGGTTTTTTTTTTTTTATGTAATATCGAATCCCGATGCGATTGAGAGTATTGGGATCTATGTAAAGCTTTCCATCCCATTCAGCTCCATGACCAATTTCAAAGATCTTCAAATTAAGGATGAAGATTAACTCAAAATACTAGTTCGTCTACTAGATATGAATGTTTGGTTTTACGTTTGAATGATAGATCTACTCATTGATGTTTGGTTATTAATTATGTAAGGATATTTATCTTTCAAGTTTTTATTAAAACAAAGTTACGTCACATGTACTGTTGATTGCAAATGTCATCTTCATGTTTCGAACAATATAAGCTGGACCATATTAATTTACTAACGAACTTTTACAGTATATTCCGCGATCAACAGTTTCTTCTGTGTGCGTGCGTTTTTTTTTTTTTTTTTTTTTTTTGAACAGAACAGTTTGGTGTCTCATAAGCCATATTATTTTGTGTTTTATTAAGAAGATTAAAATAATTTAAATCTAATGTCAGCTCTCGCTGTTTTTTTAGCCAGCGTACACTTTAGTCGTCAAGGTTTTTTTTTTTTTTTTTTTTCCTTTTTGGGTGAATGATAAACTTTACGATTAATCACCAGAACAAACAAAGAACAAATGCAAAGCTGTACAGACCAAGAGAGTTTGGCATACTCGTCATTGCCTTAGAAATATTGTCCGGGGCTTAGTGTAAATAAAAGAGCTTCTATTGCGTCAATAAACAATACAGAAAAATATCGACCGATCACATAAGAATTGGTACAATAATACTCGAGTTATTAACCAAAAACATCCCTTGATGATAGCTACAACTTTAGCTACATCCTTGTAGTATCATTGTGAATAATATACATTCTTGTGTATTTCTCAAAATTAACAAGTTCCATTATTTCGTTAGTAAAAGCCACAAAAATAACAGAATGAAGTAATTCACATGAGTTGCATGTGAGATACCAAGCCCCACCCAAAGCATTCCTTCTTCAATAACCCATCAACCTGGCCTTCTTACCATTTCAAAGCCTTCTCAGCATTTTTGATACTTAAAGGGCATTTTTTACCCTTTTCCGTAAAAAAATACTCCATGAATTATGCCCAAAAAGCTGCATCACACTCTAAAAATAAATATATAATAACATAAACAACCAAAATTGTACCTCTAAATGTGGTTCACACTATTAGTATTATTTTGTATAGTCCCGTTAAATCTAAAAAACAAAGTTCATAAATATTTAACAAAGAATAAAAGTGTTAACTTTTGACAAACATAAAGGCCCAAAATTATATAATGCATATTTAAGGCAGTATTTTGAACCTTTCCTCAAAATACTCTCCTCCCATAAAAGAGAAAGCCTCCCCGCTCTCCACTTTCAGTGCTACTTCCACCGTCCCTGTCAGTTACGTGTGGCACAAAATAAAAATTTCCTAAGTATAGCTAGTGTGTCTCCTGTTGCTTATAGTGGCGGATCTAACGATTGATTTGCACTTGTGAAGAGTTCGATGTTTTGGGTCGATGTCTATTTTTATGTGCGAAAAATAAGTTTAGATAAATTTGTTTAACTATATATTTTGAAATTCAAACCCCTATGGTTTTTTACATTTTATTAAGAATCACGTAACTGTGTTTTTTTCTTATCAAAGTCACATAATAATGTTTTCTAATAGAAAATCATAAAACTTTTATCACCAACTAACCAAAAAGTTACAATTGCCTGAGAACTCCACCTTTTGATGAGTAAAAAATTTTTGCTCTGCATTTTAACTCTTTTTTTAAATTTAATCTTATAAATATAGAATCAATTACAAGAGGACCGACCCGATCCAATTTTTAATCCTTCCGATGAGTGATAATCCATCAATATTTTCTTACTAACTCAAAATGTATAAATGGCTTATCCTACACATCTTTTGAAAATCACCGTCCAAATTCTCTCCTTGTATTCATATTTCAATATTTTCATCCAAACTAATAGTGATTATTGTCTCCAAAGCTTTCTGATTCTGAGTATCTATCTTCTTATCCATATATATATATATATATATATATATATATATATATATATATATATATATATATATATATATATATTTCCTCAGAGTATCATGAAAATAGTCCAAGAAAACAACTTCTCCATCAAAACAACTAAAGGAGTCAATAAATTGGAAAGAATTTACGACAAAATTATTACTTCACAAATTAATAACCTTCTGATGCATTACTAACTACTTGTAGTAACTATACTCCACAAAGTTCGAAAGTATAACGCTTTCCAATATATATACACTATATTTTTCAAAAATTAAGTCCATCGGATCAGGTTAGTCTTCCATTAATCGGGTCTCTATTTTTAACACTCAAAATAAAACAAAAGGCTAAAATATAATGTAGAGTAAAATGACTTTTGTGTTGGTAGAAAAAAGTTTTATGATTTTTTTGTTTGAAAACATAGTTTGTGACTCTCATGAAAAAACATCATAATTATATTATTTTCTCCGTTCCAAAAAGATTGACACTTTTTTTTTCAAAAGTCAAACTAGTTGTTCTTTGATCGTAATTTTATTATGTTTTTTAAATTTTTTAAATTAGTAATTATAGTGATTTATAAAACTTTTTATATAGTTTTTAAATATATAAATTTTATTTCATAAATTTTAAAAATTTAATGTTCGTATGTTTTAAGAAGAACTTTAACTCTCAAAAAGCGAAACAGTTCACATATTCTCCTCTTCTTCTTTTCTTTGTGTTTCTTTATCAATTCTTTTAACCTTTTATCTTTGTTGATTCACTTTTTTGTTTTTTCCACATTCAATTATTGATTCTGGCTTGACCACTTTAAATAACAAAGTTCCTTTCTTTTCCCCAAACCCTCCGATCGCCAACATTTCACCTTCAGTCCTTTTTTAACTGTAAGTCTCTCTTATTTATTTTCTGCTGCTATTACTTTCGCTTTTTTTTTTTTTTTTTTTTTTCACATTTTGGTATTTGGGTTTCTCTTAAGATCAAAGTTTTCTGCAGGTATATTATAGTCTTATTATAGTACCCCTTTTAAATTCTCCATTATTTTCCTTTATTCAATTCAAATTTGATTTTTCTCCCCTTTTTTAGGGAAAATAACACTGTATGACAATTAGAATAAAATAATTACCCGGTTTAGCCCACTTTTTATTTTTTACGCGCCTTAGCCGTAATTTAGCCGACGAGCACTAGTGTCTTTACTTTCATAATTTAGGCTTTCACCTGTTTTTTTTGTTGTGTCGGCACTGTTGGACTTTTTTGTTCCTTTATTTGTTTTGAACTTATGTTTTTTGCTTTTGTTTATTATTAATAAATATCCCACTAAGTTTCTTAGCGGTTGCTAAAAAAAAAAAAAACGATAAAATGTGTATAAACACGTCTTATATATTATTATACACTTTTATGCTGTGTAGAAGTGTGTATAGACACCTCTTATACATTATGTGTAAATCCCTCTTGTGTATAAACACCTCTTGTATAAATTTGTATAATATTGTATACTAGTGTAAAAGTGCACTTGTATAAATTTGTATAATCTTGTATACCCAGTGTAAAAGTGTGGATAAACACCTCTTATACGTTATTATACACTTTTATACAAGGTTGATGCATTGTCTACTCCAAGTGCATAAAGTTGTATAATGTTGTATACCCTGACAAAGTGGCTATGCGGGTGTAATTAAGAAATATGGCTAAGCAAATGTGATTTTGTATGCTAGATTGTACATTATTAAAATTTTCCCCTTTTTTAAATCTTTTGTTATTGTGAAGATTGTTCTCTTGAATCTCTGATATGATTATATTTGTGCAAATATGTGCTAGATACGATCTTTCATAGTCAAAATAAGCTTTTTGTTTTTAATATTTGCTTGTGCTTGTTGTTGATGTTCTAAACTTAACTCTTCAAGCTTAATTGAATTTTTTTGTTGAAAATGTGTATGACATCCTAAATTAATTACGTGTTCATTATGTGAAGTCTTTAGGTATTTTTTAAAGGAATAATGATTCTATTCAATGTGGCATATGAATGTGTGTACATAAACATACAGAGAAGAACTCACGTGTGATCAGGAGTGAATATTTGTACCAAGAGACCAACTAAAAACGAGTAGATAAATTGTAAGCATTTCTTTTTACCAACTGCGCATTTTATTCATCTCGCAAAAGGATAATACATGAGATTTGAGGGTGCTGTACATGTACAAGCCTCCCTGATCTAGTTTGATAGATAGCTAAGCTATCATGATACAAGAAGATGAAGGAAATGCTACTGGTAGAATAACATAGTCTAACCAAAGTCTAAATGAAGAGATACCTATACTAGAGGTGGGGTACCTTCAAAAGTTTCTACCAAATCTACAACTATAATGCTGAAGCTTGGTCTGCATTGATCATGGAGGCTCAAACACCAATTCTGACTTTTTCATGTTGATAATGCGAGTCCCACAAATCACTAGACCTTTGATACAAGATGGTAGATCCAACAAATTATGATACAATTTGGTCTCAGGGCTCAGGCTGTGAGTGACTCACGTAAGCCAGACTGTCTGCAAGCTTGTTGCATTTTCTGTAGCAATGACTAAGAATGAAACCTGACTGCACCTCTCTTCCTGAGCTCCTCCACTTCAACACACAGTCTCCAAGAAGTAGAGTTGTCGCCATTAACACAATCTACTAGAAGCTTAGAATCACTTTCAGCTTCTATATTATGCAAACCATTATCTAAGCACCATTGAATGCCAAAAAGTAGGGTTGCTGATTCAGCCCACTTGCTAGTCCCTTTCCCTAAGACTAGGCTATAAGCAAAATGAAGCAACCTACGTTGTCCCTGACCGTACCACCACCACCACCACAAATATCCTGTTTGCAGCTACCATCTGAATTAAGCTTCAAACATTCATTGGTGGCTTTATCCAATTCATAAACTAGTCCTTTTGAAAAGAATAGCTATCCAGGATATGAGTAATGCTCCTCTAGCTAGTGCCCACCTTGATATTCTTGAATTCATTTCTTACCAAAAGGGAGATAGTAGAAGAGATGAGGGATATAGTTCTTTCAAGTTTGTTCTCACTACCATACTTGGTACCACATCTTGATCTCCATAATTCTCAAGAAGTGATAATAGTCACACATTTAGAAATGAAAGCAGTGATAGGGTTATGGCCTCTGTGCTTCCACCAACTAACCATTGTTTGCCTGTAGGAGGTATTGATGCAAAGAATGCCAAAGGGTCCACAGAGAGTCTTCCAAGTTTGTTGTGCCAGTTCACCCCTATAAAAGAGATGCTCCACAGTTTCATTTTCAGGAAGTCTTACACATTTAGATGGGATAGAAATGCCCATTCTAGAAACTCTGTTGTCAGTGGGGCTCAATGCTCTCCCTACCCTAACACATTTTAAATGGCACTTTTTTGAAGCCCAAGCTAATGCGGGATGCCTTGTGCACCGGGCTGTCCTTTTTTAAAGTTCTAAAAATTAGGAAAATAATTAAATGATTATTGTCCAATGCGAAATCTATTTTGAAAGGGTAAAATGATTAACATTTTGCTTTGAATTTGTGCTTTTAATAGATAAGCAGATCTTCCAACTAGTTTTTAGAAGCAAGAGAGAATATGAATATGACCAAGGTTGGGCCAGCGGGAGGATATGGTGGAACCATTTGGGATGACAAGGGACGAGACCAAGTAGCTGGTATAGTTGTTACCTACAACAAACTCAGAGTTTTTGCACTTCAGTTCCTGTTTTGTGAAAATGGCAACTTAGTCCGGTCAGACAAGCATGGTAGTCAACGCCGTGGAAACATTTTTTCAGTTGTCTTTGATTATTCATCAGAATTTCTTACTTCCATAAGCGGTTATTTCAAAACATTGACAGAGTATACAGATAATGCCGATTATACATATCTGGGAAGTATAAGATTTGGAACCAACAAAGGTTCCTACGGACCATTTGGGTGTGCCCGACCTTCGACTGATGATGAAATCGACTTCGACTTTCAGTTAGGAAATCATCGTCTTTTTGGTGGTTTTCATGGCACTGAGAATCATTGTGGCATTGAGAGTATCGGGGTCCATGTGAAGCCCATCCCGTCCAGCTCCATGATCAACTTTAAAAATCTTCGAGTGAAGGATGAGAAAGAAGATGATTAACTCACCTTCTACAAATTTCCAAACATGTGAATTGTCTTATCTAACTCTATGCTTATTTATGGTTTTACTTTTGCACAATAGATCTACTGCATGGTGCTGTGTTATTGTATAAGGTTTATCTCGAGTTTTATGTTGTAAAAACAAGTTACTGTAAGATGGTTTAACCCCGTCCGCTATGATATTGAAGTAAATCTGTCCCATTTTTCATTGTCATCTTCATTATTTGGTAAAAATTATCTTCAAGATCTTTTAATTTAACCAGATGGGGATTAATGGTGATTAACGGTGTCTTTTTATGTCAAGTACTATTAAGAGAAACTTTTGAAGATCGAGGAGTCTATTTAGATTTTCTTTCTTAAAGCATTTGTTAAATAAAAGAGTACATATAAGTAAAGTTTAAATTCGTCAACTTTTGTTTTTTTTATATTTATTATGATAAATAAGTTAATAGAATGGTTACAAAAAAAATCAGAACAAGGAAGGTAAGCATAATATCATAAACTATGAGGCAGATTGGTATTAGGAATCCAAACTTAGGGGGATTTCTCTAAAATTATCCTTTTTAAATTGATAAAACTATCATGAAAGAGCAAGGTTTGAAGCTTCAGGTATTGAAGAGAGAAGAAGATGAAAAGAAAAGAAAATGGGTCGGGTTAAATAGGTGGATTTTTAAAAAAATCGGGTATTTAAATTGGGGTTGGATCATTTTATTCTAAGCTTGACATGTATCCCTCCGTCATAATGAAGGCCAAATTTGTGGCAAAGTATAATGGAGGGGATTATTTGGACCGAAAGTATAATGGTAGTGTATATTTTGATCAAAAGTATAACTACAGGTATTTGACCCTTTTCTGATAGTACAGGGGTTATTTGACCCTTTTCCGTATCGTAAACTATGAGGCAGGTTAGTGTTACAAATCCAAATTTGAGGGACTCACGTAAACTTATCCCTTAAATTTATAAAACTATCATTTCTTAAATCTAGTATAATGTAATTCACTAGTAAAGAACTAAAACTGCTCGAGTTGTATATACTATACATATAGAATTATTTTAAATGATATACACAAAATATAACGGCATAGTTTTATAATTTTTCTACGACTTAAATGATGCCAACAAGGTAGAGCCTAACTGTCCCAACAGAATTAAGAAATGCAATTTCTAACTTTTCAATATAAGAGACGTGGCTTAAACTCAGGCCAGTCCCTCCAAAAATGTCACTCTCTTTTCTTAGACACACTGCATATCTCTCTTCATTTCCATTGCCAATTCGATTCATTTCCTTTACAGCAATGCCAAAAGCACGACAAAATCCTGTACTTCAAAACCCAGGTGCCCAAAAATGAAAAATAGCTTTTAAAATTCTTGCAAGAATGTGTTGTTTTGTCTGTGTAATGCTCCTTTATTTTTTGTTATTTATATCTTGAACTTTTAACATCTAATTTCAAGTTTTAACCTTAAAATTCACCTTAAACAATCTTTTTCCCTGAATGTCGATGTTTTTTTCAAGCTAAATATTAAGTAGGCGTTTAGTCATAGAAACCAAATATTTTTCACTTTATTTAGAATTTTTGAAGTTGTTTGGTTATAGTTTTGGCAAAAATATATTTGGTTCTTTAAATGTACCGAAAGTGAAAAATTGAAAACAGGTATGTATTTTGAATTTTCATGGCCAAACGCTGATTTTCAAATAAAGTGAAAAAGAATTCCAGATAAAAGTGAATAATTCTCATGGCAAACGGGTCCTTGAAAATATTTTTCACTTTATTTGAAATTTTTGAAGTTGGAGTTGAAGACGAACAGAGTTGTGTTTGGTTATACTTTTTGCAAAGGAGAGAATAGAGCATTTTATTTGGAACGATGAAGATAGAGTTGGAAAACAAGCTATAAGTTGTTTTCAAATTTGGAATCCAACTTCAAGTTGAATTTGTAATTTTCTTGGTCAAATACTAATTTTAAAATAAAGTGAAAAATTATCCCAAAAAAAAAGGGTCCTTAAAATTCAGCTTAAAGGTGTAATCTTTTTCCTGAATGTGGACATTTTCTTGCTAATTGTCAAAGTATAACTAGTTTCTGGTATTGAACCTTGAAGAATTTCAGCTTGAATGTGTTTCTTTTTGCCTTGTAAAGAAGAGTTTTGTTTTTTTCTTTTGTGGTATGTCTTATTGGAATGAAGGGTTTATGTAGTCATCAAAAAAATCGTTAATTTTAGGTTCTGAAGTTGTTGGCGTTGTTCCTAAGAAGAGAGTGAGAAAAAGGAGAGTGGAAATTATAGCCAAAGAGGTTAAGACAGAATCTCCGGATGAAAAAGTATGGTACTTTCTTCTCCTAAAAAATGGAGATTCCATTTGTTTTTGATTATGATCATTCTTTTATCTTGCAAAGGTTTGATTTCGTAATGCTGCTTGGTCTTATCATGTTTCTGATGAAATTTGTGTGAAAGAAAATTTAGCTTGATTGGGAGCCACCCTGAAGTAGATCAACGATATTTGTTAGAATGTTGTTACATAGACAAGCTAATATGCATACAGAGGTTGGATCCAAAACCTGAACATTACTGATTCGACTTCTCAAATTTACCACAATTCATTCGACTTTCTTGGTCCGAAATCTATTATTTGTACGAATATTTTTGCACGTATACGTGGTTTGAGCCAAAATATTGGATTTGGATGAACTCATAACTTATCTATTAAATCCGCCTCTGCATCTACCAACTCCTGTGAGTGCATTATGTTGTCTTGGGATCAAGTGAGTTAACCATACAGTGGCCCTCTCCTTGGGAATTCTTGAAATGAGTACAATTTAGTTGATTTTTCACCTGAGGGGCTTACTGGCTTGATTGAGCATTAGTTTGTTGGATTATAGAAAGACTAGATTTTCATTCCCTCAAAAGGGTTGTGAATTTGAGGGGAAACCTTTTGAGTGTGTAATGTAACTGTAGAATATTCTGGGAATGTCGGTAAGGAAAAGTTACACATTTGGCCACTTGGGCAAAAATATTTATAGCCGCTAGCCGATATACACATATTATACATGGTTACACACTTGTATACATACTATTATACATCTGCTACCTATTCTTTTTGGTGGGCGGTTATTTAAGATTAATTACTCTAATGATAATCTCCGGTGATAGAATTCACTGTATACTATAGAACTAAAGAAGTTATGATATCTCCAAGTAACTTTCCTGGAGGACTGACAATTCTCTCCTTTGTCATCTTGAAATCTTGTTTCTGCTATACGGTCCTACTATCAGTATATTAGAAGCTTATGGTAGTGGTTTAGACAGTAGTCAATACTGATGGATTTTTCAGAAATCTTCAGGTTTTTCAAGATCGACTAAGAAAATGATCTTGCATAAGATGATATGGAAGGCCAAATAATAAGGATATGGATTTTCCGAATCTAAACTATGTAAAACGATATGTGAAATGTTATTTTGTCTTTGCAAAAAAAGGGAAGAGTTTAGATGGAAGTAGCTATAGAAGTTTGCATATTGCTTCCTATGTCAGTTTAGAATGTTATATTCCTTTTGACTATTCAGCGGAACTAGCAGCACCTTGTGACCTCAATCCATCTGGACTTCCCGCTGAATAGATTAAAACATTAAAGCAGCATGCTATAAAGATAAAAATAGGTCGATTCGAAAAGTTGTTAGAGACAGAAAACGAGCATTACTGATAACTAGTAAAGGGTTTATTATGTGGTCTCTTCATCTTTCCTTGACATACCGGTATCTCATCATTCTAGCTTTACATTCATATTAAATGTGGCTGTTGAAAGGGTTTATTAGGGGTTTTTTTTTTTTTTTTTTTCTCCTTTCTCAAAAACAAAAAAAAAAAAAAAGGGTTTTGAAGTAGGTACGGGAACTTTATATGGATCCTACATGATACATTAAAAACGAAAAAAATGTGAACCTATCTGTATCTTATGCATGTCCGTTCTAATACTCTATCAAATCCATGTAACATGGGGTGCTCTTAAGAGCTCCTGGATTATGAATTTTTGCTCCATTTCTTCGCACCATTTAATTGTACACTCGATCCAATTTGATTGTCCAACTTTGCTTCCGAAAGATTGGAATGACCTATGAGAGTGATCAAGCACATTATTAAAATTGAAGTAATTATTACAAGGTTTGACTTTAAGATTATTTTGTTGTATTCTCAAAAAGAGAAACCGGGAAAGACCATTTCGCAAAAGAGAATTTTTTTCTGTGGTCTATGTACTTCACAGTCTATTTCAAATATCGGTTACTATAGATCCTATCCTTGGTTCTTGAGGTTGCAAGAGTAAAAACAAATCATGTGTTTTTTCAACTTATTGCAGTTTCTCAGGCATCCAGACATTGAAGATTTTGCAAATAAAAGTGACAATATTTATTCTCGGTCAAGTGAGTACCAAGACTATTTCTGTTTCCTTATCTTTTATATTTCTGCTGTTCTAGTTTTCATATTGATATTGAACGTTGCACATTTATTTGTTAGCTATATCTCCATGTAGATTCTGCTGTTGAAAGAAAAAGGACTTAGCTCTCTTATTTGTTTGCAACTGCCTTTTTTTTTTTTTTGTTAATCATTGAGGATAGTTCTCATGTTTAACAAACTTTATGGATAGTAAGACTAAAATATGGCAAATTTGATGCAGTTCAACCTCCTGCCAACTGGGAAAGGGTCATTGAAGGGATACGCAAAATGAGATCATCAGAACATGCGCCTGTGGACTCCATTGACACGGATGAAGGGATGACTTCTCTTCAACCTAAGGTGCATACATCTTTGCAGACTTGACGTTTGGTTAGTGGTTGTCTTCTTTGACTGTGTTGTGTTTTCTCTAAAAGGTGTTAACTACATTTAGGGGTCGTTTGGTTGCTGGTTAGGGGTTGATTTATACATGTATTGAAAACCTGCATAACTTGTACCATGTTTGGTAGCATTCTTTTGCTATGTATAAAATTCAACACGCCAAATACGGTGTTTGGTTGGAGATTTAGAATCCCGCATAACTAATACATGTATAAGTTATAAGGAAATCTATGTATTATTTTATGCATGATAGAAGATGGAGTAACTAATACATGCATAATTAAACCCTGCATAACTCTAACCAGCAACCAACCGACCCCTAGTTATCAAGCAAGGAGGTGATTTTCTAGCATCTAAAGACACTGGAGTCCTCTTTGGCAACAAATTCAGCTTATTGCTCTTAGGCTTATGGTCTTGTGGGAAGGACATTTTTAACATCTAAATAAGGGAAAGATGAGATGTAACATCCAATGAGAGGAATTGAAAATTAAATGATGCAAGTTATCTAAAATGTAATCTAGAACTGAGTGCTCATATACAAAAATAAGTTGAGAACGAAAGTGTCCTTTTTTATCTAAAATGTAATCTAGAACTGAGTGCTCATATATAAAAATAAGTTGAGAACGAAAGTGTCCTTTTACTTTTTTTACGAGTAAGCTCGTATAATAATTTAACACTTCTGATAGGATGTTATACATTTTTTATCTTTACAACTTAGTTATTTTGTAGTTGCTGCAAGGATGTGGATGCTGATGTTGATTACTATTTTCTTCTTCACTTTTTCTGTTCACAATCTCATCAGGAAAGAAGATTTGCTGAACTGGTTGGGTCATTGTTATCAAGCCAGACCAAGGGTCATGTTACACATGGCAAGTGTTGAGATTACTAGTGTTGGAAGTTTCAGCTATATGATGCTTGTTAATAATGTGATTATCTCTTTATAGGACTACATTCATGTTCTTTTTGTGATAGGTTGTGTCTTTGGAACTTGTTAGTAACCTATCCAGATATGTTTTCCTCTTCCTATGTTAGAGATTACTCTGATATCTCTGTCATCTTACTACCTAAATTCTATTTATTTTTGTCATCAAAATCATCTTGATCTTATACATCATCCGAGATCTTTTTACCGAGTATAGCAAACTCCTTGCTTTTGTTGCTAGCGACTTCTGTCTGATACACCCAGTTCCGCTACGCCCTCATCATCGTCCCGCTGTGATCCCACAAGTGGGGTCTGGGGAGGGTGGGTTGTACCCCAACCTTATCCCTACCTTTACAGGGTAGAGAGGTTGTTTCTGATAGACCCTCGCCTCAGGAAAAGCATTGTTCAAAGGAAGTTTGAGAAATATAAGGGTAAAAAGCTATGATAAAAATATCAAAGAGAAGATAGTATTGACAACAAAAATAGTAAAGATAGCCAAAGTAGAAGAAACAACAGTAATAATAAATTTGAAGAATAAGATAATGATAAAATAATAATACCAATAATATTGGTAAGAAGAAGAGGCGGCAGATAAGTTACTCTAAGCTAGAACCATGATTTCCAAAAGAGAGAAATTGCTCAACTACCTACTAAGCTTCTACCCTAATCCTTGACCTCCATCCTTTCCTAGTTAGGATGGGTGAGTGGAAGATGTGTCATGTCTTGTCTAATCACCTTTCCCAGCTCCTCCTCGGTCTACCTCTACCTCTCCGTAGACCTATCACTGCCAACCTCTTGCACCTCCTCACTGGGGCATCTATGCTTCGCCTCTTCACATGCACAAACTATCTCAGTCTCGCTTCCCTGTCTTGTCCACTACGGAGGCACTCCAATCTTGTCCACTCCGTTATGCCCGCATCCTCATAGAATAACTTGTCATAAAAAACAAGTTTATCAAAATGGGATGACTAGGAGGATACCAATATATGATTAGCAGAAAAAGATGATTTCAAGAAGCTCTCTCACATCCATCTTTTGAGGAGATGATTACTTGAAGTCAGACATTAATCTGTTCCATTGAAAGTGTTCCGCAATTTTTTGAGGCTGTGATATTCTTCTATGACTTCCTATTGGTATGTAATGATGTCCTCTGAATCTGCAGAAGCGACTCAACGGCTCCTCGAAAATGGTTTGCTGAGTGCTGGCGCAATGGATAAAGCTGATGAAGACACCATAAAGAGCTTGATATACCCGGTATGTGCTCAATGATGTCAGTTTAATGATATTACTTTATTCACTTTAGTCCCAAAAAGATTTGTCATTTGCCCTCACACCGAATGACTTAACAACTTTTATTGTCAGGTTGGATTTTACACAAGGAAGGCTAAGCACCTAAAACAAGTTGCAAAGATATGTATCTCTAAATATGATGGAGACATTCCTAGTTCAGTGGATGAGTTGCTTCTACTTCCAGGTGTTGGTCCGAAGATAGCTCACTTGGTAGGGAGTATGCTTCTGTCATTTTCCTTTCACTGCACATTTCTAAGTTATTCAAAATAGCATCTTCCTTTAGGTTATGATTATGGCATGGAACAAAGTTGAAGGGATTTGTGTAGACACCCACGTGCATCGTGTTAGCAATCGGCTTGGTTGGGTCTCACGGCCTGGAACAAAGCAGGTATGTTAATTCTATTTGAAGGGGTTGACTATCACTTTGTAAAGCTGAAAAATAGCCTTTTGTGACTATTTTGCCTTTTGGTGTACTGATGATGTCCCTATTTGTATAGAAGATTGGGTATCTTTTGTAGAAGATAATATTTTGGTGTACGGTTTCCTCTTCGTTAATATTATTCCCTTCATAACAAAAAAAGAAGGAGCATTTAACAGCTCCTTCTGATTTCAAATGTCACCGTTCCCACTTAGTCAGATGTGAGAAATGCATAACAACGATATGTTTAGATTGAAACCAATAATTTTCTTATAAAAAATACTCACAGCACTCCGTTCCTACTTGTTTTACTCTGTCAGGGAACAAGATTCCCCGAAGAGACTAGGGTCTCCTTGCAGCAATGGCTTCCTAAAGAAGAATGGGTTTCCATTAATTTGCTTTTGGTATGTTTTCCCATCATTCTTTCTCTGAAGCATAGTTGATCATCATATCCACTCTCCAGAATAGAAACTATTTTTACTCGTCTTCAATGTTTCTCCAAATATTCATTTATCAAAAAGGTACATTTGACTTACTTTTACCACAAATTTTCAAAACTAACTTTGACTCCAAAATTGGACTACTCAAAGTAAGTTTAGCTCAACTGAAGATGAATTTTCTCTCCCCTCTGGTTATTTCTTGCTTCAGTTTTGTGGCTATGGCCTTTACAGGTAGGCTTTGGACAGACCATATGTACTCCCCTGAGACCTCGCTGTGCAAAATGCACCGTAAGTGAACTCTGTCCATCGGCATTTAAGGAGATATCAAGCCCCAAGAAGAAACTTTGACAAGGTTGTTAGCTGCAAAGTGATCCAATTTTCAAGTTCTATTTTCTAATGATAAATGTCAAGTTGAGCTAAAAGGATAGTTGATCACACTATTTTGTATAGTATTATTTGAGCGAGTTAGTCATTCCTACTTAGTAATTTCTAAAGAACTAGAGGCAGAAGATCTTATGCTTGAGTATTTCTAAGTTTTATGAGAAAATAATTTAATGTCTATCATAGTCCTTGACATCTGATACAATTACTATTCAGGGTAACTTATGATTAATTTCATATTAGATATATATGGATTCTTGTTCAGGGGCGGCTTATTAAAAGCCATATTAGATATATATGGATTTTTGTTGACATTTCTTAAATTAACTTTTTTGAAAAACGATTATAATATTGAATAATCTGTTTCCTCTAATAGTTCTTTTCTAATTAAAAATATCACCGATTCATTTAATCTTTTTGAGAATTTTTCCTTTTTGAGATTGTAAAAATTTCAGTTTTTGCATCCTTCTTTTTTGAGTTTTGAGTGACTTGATTCGTATTTTCTAGTTGCTATATTCGAATTTTAGCATGTAATAAAAAAGAATACACTTATGGAGTATTTAAAAGACAACATTCATTAAAAAAAAAAAAAAAAAAGCTACCTTTTCTTTTTATAAAAATAAACTTTTGTAACTTCAATTTGCTATATTTTAAGCAGGTTTATCTATAGCTATTCTTTTGGATGTCTTTATGGTAAAAAATATTTAGTATAAAAACTTAAACTCTTTGAGACAATAGATAGCTTAGTAGGAAGAAGAAGAAGAAAAGTAAAAATTATGAGAAAGTAAATCAGAGAAAGAAGATTATTCATGTGAGAATAGAATAAATAAGTGTGATTACTTGAACATTGAAACAAAACAGAAAGAGCTTGTATATCATTTTATCCTAGTATTCAATATTTTTTAAACTTAATCATAAAACTTTTAACTATTTCATGAAATGCAAATGGAAAAGCCTTTGCTTCAGCAGCTCTATATCCTTGTTGTCCTCTTATACTACTTTACAAGTCGTCTTATCATGCTTAATATAAGAGTTTCAACTTAAACTTGATAGTATAAATGTTCTATTTATATCATAAAACATAAAACTCTTAAAATTACCCTTAAAATTCTCTGTTCAAGGTTCCTCCTATCTGGACTGGATTATGTTTTCCATAAATCAATGGACATACATTTAGTATAATGTGATTAGAGTTATAAGGATAAAGGAACATCGAATTAATTCAATTTTAACTATTTCACGAAGCAAATGGAAACTCTTAACTCTATATCCTTAGAATACTACTTTGCAAGTCGTCTTATCATGCTTAATATAAGAGTATGTTGTTGTAGTTCAACTTAAACTTGACAGTATAAATATTCTATTTATATCATAAAACATAAAACTCAAAAAAGTTACCCTTAAAATTCTCTGTACAAGGTTCCTCCTATTTGGACTGGATTATGTTTTCCATAAATCAATGCACATACATTTATGTTTAACATGGATACAACATCGAAAACCGTAATTCATTGAACGCCAATTGAAAGAACAAGTACTGATATATAAGGGCTGGGCATTCGGTTCGGTTTTTCTGTTTGGTAATAATGGTAACCGAAACTGAACTGAATTAAATTCGGTTCAGTTCGATTTTTGCAATTTTGGTTTGACTTATTTTGGTTTGGTTAAATTCTTTAATATTAAATTCTTTAATACCTTATTTCACTCAATGTTAAATTCTTAAATATTGTAAGTTTGTAACTACTTGAATGAGCATAGTGCCAAATCTGCCCATCCACTCCACCACCAGTAAAGAAATAGGGAAGTGAAGAGTCTGCTCCATTGTCTCTTGGACATAACATGTGTATTTAAGATTTCAAACTCAAACAAAGTAGCACTGATGGTTCTTTATAAGAAACCAGCACTTCTAATGAGCATGAATCACTGCACTCTGCCTTTGAATTAATGAAGATGAGGATAAAGAGCATAAGCAGAGTGTGTATGTTGAAGAAGAACCCTAGTTTCTAGAGAGATTTGGCAGGCGACTGGTGTAATCATTTTTGGAGTAGGGAGTTGTGGACTTGTGTCCATCGTAATGGTGTAATTATTTTGGTTATTTTATTTTGGGCCTATTTAGGTATTTGTGGGCTGCGGGATTAGATATTTGGCAGAACCCAAACTCAATGTATTATGTTTCGGGGAAAAATGAACTTCTTAATAAATTTGGTTTTTCAGTTAACCGAATTAAATTATTCAAAAATCGTAAACCGAAACGAATAATTGAATTTTTGAAAATTAAAATCGAAATCGACCGAATAAACCGAAAAATTGAAACCGAATTAAAAAAAAAAAAAAAATCAGTTCGGTCGATTTTTTCAGTTTGAACCGAATTGTGCCTAGCCCTAGCTGAAACGGCTCCACAAGTTGCATATATAACTCCTCCTATACATGATTCGATCTTCCAACGACTTCACTAATTCAATTGAGCTATATTTTGGAGCAAAGGACGTAGATTAGATTTAGTGTGTTCTGTAGCCCTAGATGTCAATATGACTAGGTAATTCCAAAACACTTAAAAAAAAAAAAAAAAAAAAAAATCTGGGAGAAATGGATTTTTGGCCCTTTATAAATATTTTTTAGTTTTATGACTTTTTTACAAGAGATCTTCATTTTTTTACACATAAGAAATTTAAAAAAGACATTTTCTTCTACTCAAATTGTAAGGAGCCAAGAGATCTTATTTCCTCTATTTGCCTTGAAGTACTAGGTAATATTTTCATATTAATGTGGCACAAATGAGTTAAATTAAGCAATATGGCAGGAGAAGTTGTTATTTAGCTTTTTATAATTATTATTTTTTATTTTAATGACCCTTTTACGAGGGATATTTATTTTTTACACATAAAAGATTAAAAAATCATATTCTCCAATATGGCACAGGAAAATTAATGGAAATAGTAATTCACTGATCACCAAACTTAACTAGTAAGATACTAACGAGGAGTCAGATTCCTATTTCGAGATTAAAAGCAGAAATACCGAGTGGGGGACGCTGAAGCGTCTCAAAGAAAAGCATCTTGATCTTTTGACTAGCCCAATTCATCATGGTAAGAAACAGGGGAAGTATGGGTATGGTCAAAGTTGGTCCAGCGGGAGAACTGGGAGAATCAGGAACCCGTTGGGATGAAAAGGGACGAGGAGAAGTAGCACAGATTTTTGTTTCCTACAATCATAACACTATTTGTACACTGCAGTTCCTCTTCTTTGATGAGAATGGCAAATCAGTGTTGTCAAAGAGGCATGGTGTTGATGGTGGTGTAAACTTCAATTCAGCTCTTTTTGATTATCCATCAGAGTTTCTTACTTACATCAGTGGTTCAATCCGAGCACTGAGGAATGGAGATAGTATTTTGAGCTCAATAACATTTGGAACCAACAGGGGTACCTATGGACCATTTGGGACAGTTTTAGCTGATGCCATAGACTTCAACTTTCAGATAGGAAATTATCCTTCTTTTGGTGGTTTTCATGGCAGTACAAATAATAGTCATGGCATTGAGAGTATTGGGGTCTATATGAAGCCCATCACTATCTCCATACCCAATTCTAAAGATTCTCCATTTAAGGTTAGAAAGGAAGAAAAAGATTCATCCATCTTCTACAAATTTCTAAATGATATTGGTATTATATCAATGCTACCAAAATTGACCCATATTTTTAAATTTTACAAAAACTGACCCAAATTTTTTCCCAATCTCCACCATCGTCGGTCACTGTCTTCCCGGCCGGTGAAGCTCCCCAGAATTACTCCCTCCTCCCCTCTCTCTCTGCTGCAACTTCTCTTCGGTGACTTCTCTTCCACCGCTTGAGCGCCATACTCACTTCCGACGCTGCCTCCGACACTGCGGTGGCTCAGATCTGCCCAGAAATTACCTAGATCTAGATCTATCAGAAAACTCATCGAGGTGGTGGTGGAGCGCAGGTGGCGGAGATGAAATTACCGGCGGTAGGAGTCACCGGAGGTGGTTGAGGTCGGCATGGAGAAACCGGGAGGTGCAGGATCGTGGGTGTATAATAGTGTATAATATTGTATAATGGTGTATATGGGTTTATACACCCTCTTATACAATATTATAGTACATTTTTATACACATAATATATCTGTCTTGTATACTTATGTATATAGGTGTATAAATATGTACAAGTCTTATTCAAAACCAGTTCAGATATATGTTTATACCCACTTCTACAATATTGTATAATTGTGTATTTTCTTGTGTAATACTGTATAATTAATTTTTTTAGTATATATACCTACACATTATACACCTTCAAACACCTATATACTTGTGTTTTGTATATAAGTGTATAAAAGTGTTTTTTGGGTCAAAGCTTTGCAATGAAAGTTTTGGGTTGTTTTTTTGCAATGTAGGTGAACAAATTGTATATTTGTGAAATTTCTCCAACTCAAGTCGTCTTTCTCTCCTATGTCATCCCTTCCCTGTTTTCCAGGTGATCGCGGGTGGAGTAGCAGAAGCAGCCCCAGCTGAGGAGAAGAAGGATGAGAACGAAGAGAGTGATGAAAATATAGGATCATTACTCTTTGACTAGATCGGCATTACATTAGTAGTTCATTTTTGTGTTGCTGCATTATCTTTTGTCAGTGTCACTTTGTTGGCGTAAAGTTTTGATAGCATCTGTTTATTTATCAGTTGCTGTTTAACGATCTAGCTCAACATTTTGTTCTATGGTCTCTCTGACTTGCCTTGCTCTTGTTTGATTTTTAATTTAACGAATGGTACAACAGCGAAACACACAAAAAAGAAAAATAAAAGTATATGGTCACATCTGATCTGGTTTTGATAAAAGTTACTACATGCCAGACAGTTAACACTCTCTACCAAAAGTAATTGCCCTAAAATTTTCCAAGGACGCAAGCAATATTGACAGTCAGCTTTGGAGACAATATTTGATCATCTCTTGTCGAAAAACACGAATGGCACAAACTAATAGTGAGCAGTGACAGAGGAAAACATGATTTGCTTCTGCTTAAACCTTTGGGTTCGTCACGCTTTGGACCACGCCATCAGGATTATTGAGGCCCCCATGAAGACGGTTCTCTTCATTGAGAATAAAGGTACTCATTAGCGAGCGTCAGAGTTGCTCAGTCCCCATGCTGATGAGAAATAATAGATACCCGATGGGATAGTCCATGTGATGAACTCAAGTTGGCTCGAACATCACTATTATAAATTAAAAATATAGCACCTATTGTCTGCTGCAAAAGTGGCCATAAACCAACATTATGACTCTCCTGCCACTAATAAGCAGCTGATTTTTTCTTTTTTCTTTAGCCGTCAGGAATTTTTTAAAAATGATAAACACGACATATGTTCCAGATTTCATGATGGGGTTCAATTACTTCTGCTGTTCTGCATTCGCATAGGGGGAGAGCTATGTTGGATCACATTGGAGAAGAATCTTAAAAGACCACACACGATAGTACCATATGAAGCCTTGAAGAATGATTCTTTACAGGTTCTCGAAACACTTTAACAAGAGTAGGAATTTGGACAATTATATGTATTTTGATTTGACACTTGCAAAATGATATTGTGAAACCTTGATTGGACCTAAATTTGGCACGCTGTGCACATTTAAATTTTAGATCATCTTTTAGATGCATGAGAGGAAAGAAAAATTGAACATCGACTATATTTTTCAACAGTTAATCGGCATATATAATCGTTCATTTGAATCATCAGACGGATTTAGTTATTTGAGATCAATATCATTTGGAACCAACAAGGGTTCCTATGGACCATTTGGGAGTACTGCAACTGATGGCAGTGACTTTAACTTTCAGATAGGAAATTATCGTTCTTTTTGTGGTTTTCACGGCAGCAAAAATAGGTATGGCATGGGGAGTGTTGGGGTCTATGTTAAGCCCATCACAACCTCCATGATTCATTTTAAAAATCCTCTAGTAAAGGTTAAGAAGGAAGAAGAACCGGAGAAGGTGTAACTCAAGCTGCATCCCTCTTTTACAAATTTCTCAATGATACAGTTCATGTTAGTTTATTCTATTGCTTATGGTTGTTTATACTTTTCATATCAATTCAGTTGGCGTTACTTGTTATATGAGGATAGCTTTCGTGCTCTGAAAAAGAATATTAAGAAGATGTCTATGATCAGTGACGTTTAAATTGCTTTCAATGTTGACTACTCGAGTAGGGTGAAATGTCATTTAATTTACAAAATTTGGTTTATTTTCCTGATTTTTAAGGAATTTGTTTTCTAAAGAAAACATTTTGACCATACCCCAGCAAAGGAGAATACCGAACCATGGTCTGATCAGATTGACGATTTTCCTTTCAATTGCCTAGACAAATAAAGCTACAAGTTTCATACAAAAGAATGTTAATCGGATTGAATGACTATATTCTCATTCAAAACAGCAGTAGTAATTCTTTTAATTAGTACTTGTTCATTGCCTTAGTAATATCGGGCATTGCAATTGAGGCTCAGCTTTGGAATCAACAAAAAATTATCAGAAACCTATATCTTCAATAATATTAGTACTTGCTTTTATATGCTAGTTAGGCTAAAAAATGTTTTACCTTTTGCTTCCGATACCTGCGAGAATTCCAAGAAGCTTAAACGTTCAAGGAAATTCTGGCTTTTACTTTTTAAATTTTAGGGGAGATGGTGACTTTTGTTTGTACCTTGTTGCCAGTTCTTCGACCATCTAACAAATTATACATGGGAGTATATGTCTAAAACCTCAAATATATTATGATGGTGTTTGTATAAAAATAATCCAAATGAGACGGACAAAAATTGAAATTTATGTGTTCTTACAACGATCTCAAGTCTGGTTAACAGTCAGATACTTATAAATTCTAATATTAACTACTCCCTCTGTTTCAATTTATGTGAACCTATTTTCTTATTAACAAGTCAAAAGAATGGCCTTTCTATGTTTTAACAATTTACCTTTATAAAATGATTTATAGCCACACAAACCATAGACTTGCACTTCTTTCTTTCATGGTCCAACCACAGGCTCTTTCACTGGATGTTCTAACATGACAGGGTTTCTCATGTGTTTTTCTGTTGTTACCAATGATGACTTAACTGTTTTTTGATTCAGGAAAGTGCTCATTAATTCACTTTACATTAAGTAGTTATTTATCTGCAGTGTTTGTTCAACTACTGAATATTTTTATTCAATATATATTTTCATAAAACTAAACAGACCTTGAATAGTTGTGATAATTAAATTGTATAATCTACATGTACAAAGTTCGCCAATAATGGCTATAAATGTTGATTATAGTTTAGCGATATGGAGTTTAGACTGTATTACATTTTTATCTTTCAGTATAATTTTATTTTCTTCTGATTATACAAAACTCATTGTTATATTATTATTATCCAGTTGTACAGCAACGGAGGGAATAAAAGACGAACTGATATAAAAATCCAAAGCGGAAGTAAATGTAACATGGTAGTGAAGATGTCAGTGAGCAGGGGCGGATCCACCCTTTACAATAGGGGTGGCATGGCACCCCCTCAATTAATAAATTTTTTATATACTTATGTTGTAATTACTTAAATTAGGTTAAATATTTGATCCCCGCTTACTTCCAAAATGTAAATTAGATAAAAGTGCCACTACCGATTTACAAGTTTGAATTTATCTTGAACATTTTTCGACTCCGTTTTCCTTTTGCAATTTATACTTCCTTTGTACCATCTGGAATTGCTTTTCGCCCTCCCAATTTTCTATTTATCTTTTTATTATTTATATTGATTTTCCCCTTTTCTATTATTTTATCCGTGATCTCTAGCGAGAACACACAAATAGGAACTTCAAAATCCCTTAAATTAAGTATTTTTTTAACCTCAAATCTGTGAGTATTTAAATCAAAAAACTTGGATCTCAATGGGAATTGTGGATTGAGATCAAAATTCAATTTTTTTTTTTTTATAATTTCTTTTATTTATTACTCCCTCCGTCCATGTTTACTTGTCTACATTTGACCAGGGACACTCTTAATAAGCAATAAATAAAATGAGAAATGAATTGGAGTACTTAATAATAAGGGTAAAATAGGTATAAAATGGTAAATTATGTCTTCGTTTTCCAAACTATATAAACTTACAAGTAAAAGTGGACATATATTTTTAGTATAATGGACAAATAAAAATGGACAGAGGGAGTGTATCATAAAAATTTATGTTATTCTATAATTGTTAAATTCAATTTAAATCACTTTACTACTTAAATTGTGATGGAAATTTCGTAAGCATTGGTTAGAAAAAACATGAAATTTATGATTTATTTTTGAGAACTTTGTAGTTTATCTAATTCTACATTTACTTATTGAAGTATTCACCTATTGAGGAGTTTTTCTATTATTTTTCTTATTTTGATTGGTGTAATTCCCTTATTGAAGATGTTATTTTACTTGTGCAAATTCATTTTCTAATATATATAAGAGATGCAAGTCCCTTGGTGAAAATGTTGATTTTACTTCTATTGTTAATGGATGTTAATGAGTGTGATTCCTTATTTAAGATGTCAATTATGTTCGTTTCTTGATTTTTGGGATGTAATTTTCATATTTGCAAATTAAAACAAAAGCCTATTAAGTTGACCCAAATAAATTAAAACGAAATGGACCCGACCCAAATATACATTCCTAACAAGATGTATATTGAAGAAAATTGTGGCACCCGCCACCTTCAAATCCTAGATCCGCCTCTGTCAGTGAGGGTAGGAAGTAGATATTATTAGCAGGGGAAATTGAAGAAGTGATCAATCTTTTAAGGAAGAGAACATTAGGTTGTAGAAGAAGAGAAGGAACGATACACTGAGAGGGGGAAAATGGAGAGACTAAAAGAATAACTAATGGTAAGAAACGGTTGATCTTTTTAATTGGTGTCATTTTCGTATGCGGATTCCGAAGAGATTTTATTTTGGTGTTTTCTTTGTCTTAAGGTAGGGTAAAAATCCAAAAAAATGTAAAAAAAGATAAATACAATCTCTACATTTGTGTTGCGCCACGTCAGCGGCCCTTTGCCTGCTTTTATATATATATACTAGGTAATTGGCCCGCGCTTCGCGCGGTTATAGATGACTTTATTAAACTTACAAATTTAAATGTCAAAAATAAGGAATAACACTAAAGATGTCAGAAAATTTGATGTTGTTAATATATATCAAGAGCTTTGAATGAAAATCTGCAAAAGTCTTACGTATCTTCTATAAATTTTCGGATTGCAACATTTGTCCCATGATATAATTGCCTTCTAAATATTAATTGATTTTTTATGGAATAATCAGGCATCGTTTTCCTATTTTTGTGGACGAAAAAAGTATAGATAAAATACTCCATGAGACGTTAAAAAATGGATGAAACTTTTAACTTCATATCATAGAAAACAATTATCAATCACAATGTACAGTTCACTTGAAAATAAGGATGATCCTCTATATGCATTATTGACTCACCATGCTTGAGTTTGTAGGAGAACCCTCTTGAACTTAGATGACAAAAGGAATTAACGTAGAAGCAAGATACATTTTAATATTGATGGAGTGTGTTCATCTCACATGTGCATAGACGTAGTAAATGTCTTGTGTAACCTTGTAGAGTTTTAAGATATCATAAACCGGCGAAAAATGATAAATGCAATAATATTATGATATTGAATTGTGAATTTGTGCTGATGAATGAACATATCATTAGCCCTCTCAACCAGCCGCATTTGTACTGTGCTCTATCGTGCAAAAAAAGTCTCCGTTAAGTTACATAATCTAAAGAAAAGAGAAATCAATATACAACCCAGAGGCGGAGTCTAACATATGTCACATAAGTCTTTATTTTCATATTTCACCATTTGACAAAAAACTTTACTCATTGAAACACCAGCAAGATCAACCATACTTCCCCAGCTGTATTTTGTACTTAATAAACTGTTATCCAACTGATTATCCAGGATCTCGTTCTCTTGTGTTGTTTTTTCGCCTTTTTCTTGAAGTTTCAATGCATATTCCAAGCTCCACAAAACTCCTCCACACAGTCGGTCAATCTGCTCCATATTCAACCAAGCATTTTTTTGCACTGTTGACAAACTATTCATCAAGGATTCTGGTGTTTTCTCACGTGGAATCCTAGAGAAGACCGAATCGATAACAGGCCTGCCACAGAGGAGTTAAACACAACCAATCATACAGTATGGGAATCACAAGTAGTTATGAAGCAAAAAATATTTTCTATGACAAAAGAAACAAACCTGTAGACGGCTTAATGAAGAAGAACATCTTTCTGGTTCATTACACTTTGTCCAACACTTCTATTGACACAATACAAAAATTTCCATTGCTTGGAACTCTTATCGAGTTTTTATACTAAAATTTCAGTAACTAAAAATAACTTATATGAAAAAATTCTTTAGTAGGATCTCTTACAACTAATACCGAGTGGGAAGGTGTCATAGAAATTGAGACCAAATTGAAAAACAATGCCCTATATGCCTCTAACATAGACTTGATGCCGAAAGAAATCAATGATCTGAGAATAGCCAATGCCTCTTTAAGAAGCTGCACATTCCAAGCAAATGTAAATGCAATACTTCCTCCCATCGTCTACTTCAAAAAATAGAATGGTGATGACAGAAATAACAAATATTGAAAAAACAAAACTCTTAATAAATCCTCTCCTTCCACCACTCCTTACATAAATTAGCAATTTTAGGTAACAAAATAAAATTAAAACACACTAATTGAAGCCAATAGGTCAGAGCCGGTAATTTCACTTGGATGATATATATGAGAATTCATTATGATATACTAAGTGTCTTTAATTTAGAGAATTGTTAAATCATTTTTCAGTTTTTTGACATAGCAAATGAATGGAAAAAAATTAAGAAAAAGGCCAAGATAGAAGAAAACGCATAATTATGTTTCTTGGCAATTAATTATTAATGAGACTAATTTAGAAAAGAGTTAAACGTGATACCTTTATTTTTTTGGCCAATCTGTTAGGGAAAAAGAAGAGAAAATGTCAAAAAATGAGAGGAGATAAATAGGATTCCTATACAATGCAAAAACCAAACAATGACTCTTACTGAAGTGATGTAAGAGACACGCAATGGTATGACGAATCTTCACTTTATGAACAATGACTTTGAGATTGAGTAATTTTTCTTTAATATATATTATTGATTGAGGAAAAAATTGAAGGAGAAAGTCTGACCTTTAGGTACCGTCTCTCTAGCAAATACAACCCTACGACCATTTGGCGCAAAGGTGATGCATTAACACCTCTGTTATGATAGGCAAAAAAAATTACGACAAAATTGAAGATCATAATAATTTTAATGGACCTGAGTTTCGTACTCTCTAGACAAAAAAATGTCATATACATAGCAACAACAACTTACCCAGTGTCATATACATAGCACATGCACAAATTGCAATTGGATAAAAGATGAATTAAAACTGAATGAAACAATTTTACCTTTTTTTTCATGGCAAATATGGGTCAAAGGAAAAATTTGAAGGCAAAATCAGGGCATCGTCCCAACGGCGCCAAAGCCATATAAAACGAAGGAGGATAAAGATCATTGTAGCCCCTGCAATGGAAAGATCACCATAGAGAGGAAGAGCAGGAGGAAAGTATTGGATTAGGGGCTAATTATTTTTAAAGCATATATATACCTTCTTTGTACCCGATATACATATTGCATACGTACACTATTTTCTCATGAAATATATACATGTTAATTTTTTCTACATATACTATATACATCATATCATATATATATAAAAAAGCCATGTTCCTTCACAAAAAAAAAAGGGGGGAAAGGAATGAGCAGGACTTGTAATTTGTAATGAAACTGAATCAGAAAAGGGGAAAAGGGAAAATGCAGAGAAATGAAGAAAAGAAGAGTGAATGAAGAAGAGATTTCACCGGTGGGGAAAGAAGAGACCGACGAATCACGAATTCAGAAAAATAATTATTAAAGCCAATATCATCTCAATAGTTTGCAGATTGAAGAAGAAACCGCAGGTTTTAGAGTCCGGAGCCAAAATGGCATGTTTTTGAAGCTAATAGCCCAAAATAGAATGCCTTTTTTTTTTATACCAAAATGGGTATTTCATTGACACTGTTCCGGTCCGGTTGCATTTCGCTACATCTGTAGCGAAATTTAACAAATAATATTTCTTTTTTTTTTTGTTTTTTGTATTTCATGGGACTACCAACGAAATAGGATAAAAAAAAAAATTAAAAAATGAATTAAATATTTTTTTTTTCGTTCATACAAAAAAATGAAATATGAAAATATATATATATATATATATATATATATATATATATATATATATATATTTCTTTCTTTTTTTGTATTTTGTGGGACTACCAACGAAATAGGATAAAAAAAAATTGTATTTCGTTGGTAAAAAAATGAATTAAATATTTTTTTGTATTTCGTTCATACAAAAGACGAAATATGAAAATATAATTTATTTATTTATTTTTGTATTTCGTGGGACTACCAACGAAATAGAATTAAAAAAAAATCGTATTTCATTGGTAAAAAAAAAAAGAATTAAATATTTTTTTTTATTTCGTTCATACAAAAAACGAAATATGAAAATATAATTTATTTATTTTTTTGTATTTCGTGAGACTACCAACGAAATAGAATAAAAAAAAAAAAAAAATTGTATTTCGTTGGTAAAAAAACGAATTAAATATTTTTTTAATTTCGCTCATACAAAAAACGAAATATGCAAATATAATTATTTTTTTTTGTATTTCGTTGGACTACCAACGAAATAGGATAAAAAAAATCTTTATTTTTTTTTGTATTTCGTTGGTAGTCTAACGAAATAAGATTTTTTTTTTTTTTTTTGTATTTCGTTGGTAGTCCAACGAAATAGGATAATTTTTTTTTTTTTTGTATTTCGTTTATAAAAAAAGAAATAAATATTTTTTTTTATTCGTTTATACAAAAACGAAATAGGAAAGTATAATTTTTTTTTTTTTTTGTATTTCGTTGGTATATGAATGAAATAGGATAAAAAAAAATTATTATTTTTTTTGTATTTCGTTTATATAAAAATGGAATAGGAAAATAATTTTTTTTTTTTTTTGCATTTCGTTTATATTCATCGTATTCGATTATCTAAACCTCAAACTAACTAACTTCATTAATGTCTAAAAAACATTTTTTCGGCGATGGTTTTAAAAAAAACATAAAGGAGAGGGGAATTGGACTACGACGCTGTGAACTATGGGGCTTGGACTACGACGCTCTTGGATGGGAGGGGGGAAATCGCTCACTCGATAATGAAGATGGATGTGATGGAGAGGAAGATGAATACGATAGCATTAGCGTCGTTCCTGAGACTGACGAAGATTAGAATATTTACATTAATAAGATATCGTTTATATTTTTAATGAAGTCGGATTTATTTACTTGAAATTCAAATTGAAATAACATTGAAAAATGAAAAAGGTACAAATACAACACTTAACTAGCCGACATAACAACAGAAAATGCTTATGGAAAATCATCTTCATCAGACATTTCACAGTCTGAGTTCCAAAATCGAACTCATTGTCGGTCGGTACTTCGACTTGGGTAGAGCGTTGAACTGTAGCATACATGTCAAGCGCCGCTATACATATGTGATTTTAAAAATCTCGGGGAACAAAGAAATAACGATAAAGATTCATCGTCAAGTAATTGGCATCTCACCATAAATTGGTGAACCATCAATTGTATATGAACTTGGACATCGTCGTTATAACCACCGATAGTTCGTGATCATTTACGAACATTTTACTCCTTGAGACGCGTTGCGATAAATCATATTTTAGGGAAATTGGAAACCTTTGCCCTATTTCGGACCAATTTGTATCTAACCGAACTCGCTTCATACACAACTTCACCACCCCAAAATAAATACCCTTTAACATGAGTTTCCGTCATCTTATATGAAATATATAAGAGAAAAAATAAAAGTTGAAGGATATGAAACAGATAAGAGAAAAACAATAGATGAAAGATATGAGATGGATAAAGAAAATTGAAAGACGAAGGATATACCATAGGTAAAGATAGGACAATATTTATAAACGGAGAAAAGTAAAAAATTTCGCAAATTAAGTCACAAAATGTAAAAGATATTTATTTGACAACTATTCAATGCTCGTCTGAAACTGATTGAACCAACAGAAATGAACAAAAAAATAAAATTAAAACCATAGCGATATGGAGAGCAGAAAATCGATAAAAAAAAAAGAAGGGGGGGGGGGGGGGAGGTTTCATTTTATACTCGCGAAATGGAAAAAAACATTTCGTTGGTATATAAACGAAAAAAAAAATTATTTTCCTATTTCTTTTTTATATAAATGAAATATAAAAAAAAAAAAATTATCCTATTTCATTGGTATATGAATGAAATACAAAAATATATATATATATATATATATATATATATATATATATATATATTCCTATTTATATTTTATATAAATATAAATACAAAAAAAAAATATATTATCCTATTTCGTTGGACTACCAACGAACTACAAAAAAAAAAAATAAAAAAAAATTATCCTATTTCGTTGGTAGTCCAACGAAATACAAAAAAAAAAAATTATATTTTCATATTTCGTTTTTGTATGAACGAAATAAAAAAAAATATTTAAGTCGTTTTTTTACCATCAAAATACAAAAAAAAAAAAATTATCCTATTTCGTTGGTAGTCCCACGAAATACAAAAAAAAATAATTATATTTTCATATTTCGTTTTTTGTATGAACGAAATAAAAAAAAATATTTAATTCATTTTTTTACCAACGAAATACAAAAAAAAAAAAAAATTATCCTATTTCGTTGGTAGTCCCACGAAATGCAACAAAAAAAAATTATATTTTCATATTTCGTTTTTTGTATGAAAGAAATAAAAAAAATATTTAATTCATTTTTTTACCAACGAAATACAAAAAAAAAAAATATATTTTTGTTCCATTTACAAAAAACAAAATATATATTATTTGTTACATTTCGCTATGCGAAATGTAACCGGACGAACGTATGGGTATTTAGTTGGATAACCAACGAAATACCCATTTTAATATAAAAAAAAAAAAAAGGCATTCTATTTTGGGCTATTAGCTCCAAAAACAAGTCATTTTGGCTCCGGACTCGCAGGTTTTATGTCTTCTTCTTGCTGTGTAAAAAGTTGATTGCATATTTCATTGTAGCAAAGATATTGGTAACGTAATATAAGTTTGAGAGAGAATTAACGATAGGTGTCAAGATAAGTAACCGTTCCAAAATGGATGGGAAACGACGGGTTTGTTCCCAAATGAAAAATATTTGACGACGACTAAAAGTGTTAACCTTCGACAAACATAAAATATCAAAATTATTCAATTTAACTTAAGAACTATTTTGAACCTACTCTCAATATAAGGAACTATTTTGGTCATTTTCTCCATTAAATAACAAAGTTTCTTTCTTCCCCAAAAATCTTCTCTCCCCATAACACAGAAAGGCTCCCCTGTTACTTCCACCACTGATAGCCAACAGTTCACTTTTAGTCCTTCACCGTAACTGTAAGTTTCTCTCTATTATATTTTCTTGTTATTCAATTCATATTTGATTCTTTTTCTCTTTTTTCTATTAATGCTTTATTTGTGTTACTGTGAAGATTGTTTTCTTGAATCACTGATATGATTATAGTTGGGGTTCTTAGCATTTTGCACGCCTAACATATTATTCTTTTATAGTTTGCACTCGATTCTAGTCTTTTTTACAATACACGCCCAAACCTCTTCATTTTCTTGCAAACCACAAAAATCTCATTTTATACTAATTATTTAAGAGGGTAAAATAGGGAAAACATTATTAAACTCTTCCCAAAAGTAATTTTATGTGGAGTAACTTATATTTTTGAGGAATAGTGAGCAAATGTTGTGATTTTTCCTAACGTTCAAGGCTGATATTTCCTTCAGATCAGCTTATTACTTTTGGAAATAGTTAAATATGTCTTTCCTACTTTACTCTTCTAAATATAATAAAATGAGTATATGCTTTGTGGTTATTGTTGATGGTGGTTTAACTCTTCAAGCTTAATTCAAATTTTTACCGAAAATGTGTATGACATCCTATATTAATTGTGTGTTTCTGACTTGAAGACTTTAGCTAGTTTTCAATGAATAACGAGTCTATTCAAAGTGGTACATGAAAATGTTTGCATAAACATACAGAGAAGAACTTACAAACTGAAGTTGTTCAGGGTATAAGGAGTGACTATTTGTACGATGAGACTGTCTAAAAAAGAGTAGATAGATTGTAAGCATTACAGACCCACACATCTAATGCCAACTTCTAAGAAACAAATCATATTTTTCCAACATAAAACCCATATGTCTAAGCATAGGAAAAATACTGATCTCCAATAAAGCAACTACAGTGAAACAATTACATAAATTCACCAACAAGGATGAATGGACATAACCAAAAAAAAAGGGGGGGGGGGGGGGCGGGGGGGGATGGACACTTGTTTTGAGAAACTTCTTTGGTTTTTGCTGCGACATCATCAAAATGACTCACCTGTTCTACATGGTTGAAATATCTTGTTTTGAGAACCTCCAACAATTAAATTAAGTAATTTAAATTACTTTTGCACAAGGGGCAAAAGAGGGAGCCAATTTTTTTTCTTCTTTTTATGAGAAAAAGAACGGTTTTTTTTTTTTTTTTTTTTTTCGAAAGAACAGAAATAAAGATATCGACATACCAAAGTTTCCAAAAGCATTCGTAACTCCTTATCTCACTTTTCCCGCTGATAAGATGTAGGCCTAAATGAATATTAACATGTGTTCTCTATACATTTCATACATGGTCCACAAGACGAAAAGAAAAGTGCAACATCATTTATTGCAAGTAGAAAATATAGGCAAAATGCAGTGGAAAACCTTATAAAGTAATTAATCAGTTGTGGTGGAGCCACCCTTTGTTAGTTGCAGGACATATTTTATGTTAACTTTCATGATAGACTACGACATTATAGATAGTTGATTATGATTAATAGCGCACACGCATAATTCCTGCATCATATGGTAAACAAACTTAGTTAACACAATGTTAATTGAAACACTGATAAACTATAAAAAGCCCTCATGAATTATCGATTTCTTGTTTTTCTAAAACAAAAAAATATATTGAAACGACTTTGGGGAACTTTCATAAATACAAGATATATAAGAGTTTGGTTATATAATCTACAACTAGTTTATATATTACAAATTGTGCAACTTAAAGCTAAAAACAAGGAGGTTATTGCTATAATAAAAATCTAAAAATAAGGAGATTCCCTATATTAGTGATAACATAATTAAATGCATATAAAACACAATAAGTGCTTACCTAAACAAGCTGCAGCACAATCTACTAGCAAGCTAATTCATGAATTTTAACCCAAAAAAAAAAACTAATTCATCAACAAGTATATTAATGTGGTATCTGTTATATATATTATTCTATCTATATATCGTATATTGTTACTATATATGTTATTGTAGAATGTAGAGTACATTTGGTTGGCACTTAGAGTAATGTATTCATATATTAAGTATATTGTAATATTATATACTATAATATACAAACTTAGATATTCTAATTTCTACTATTAAATACACATATATTTTGTTATTATCTTTTCGCTAAATTTACCAATTCGAATATACCATCTACTTTTTTAGGTATATTTCAATGTACTTTTGTTATACAATATACCATATCTTTTCGTGTACTTTTCTTAATATTAATTTTAATATATTCAAATAATTTTATTTAGTCACAAAAGAATAATTGCATCAGTCATCAAGTGAAAATTAAAATTAAAAAAAAAAAAAAAGAAGAAGAATAAAGAGGAGGAAACGAAAAAAAAAAAAATGTTGATATTTTAGGAATGTAAAAAGTTGTATATTTGAAATTAAAAAGTTAAAATTTTGAATAAGTTGTATTTATGTAATTTTTTGAAGTAGTTGTAATCTTTTTAATTATCATTTGAAAAAATTGTATTTGTGTGACTTTAAGGACATTTTTGATCCAATAAGTGGGACATTTTTGAACCATTTCTATGCGTAAGGGCATTTCGACCCTTTTCCATTAAAAAAAAAAAAGACAAAAATTACAACTGAAAAAGTTGCATCACACTCTAGAAATAAATATAAAATAGTAGAAGCTACAAAAATTGTACCTTTAAATGTGGATTCCACTATTATTATTTTTTTATAAGGAAAAAGTGCAAGTATACCCCTCAAATTTGTGATTTAGAGCAGATATACCCCTCGTTAAAAAATTGATGCATATATACTCCTTTGAGTATTTTTATTTCCTTCAAATTTGGTATCAGAGCCTGTGTGAGATCCAATCAAAGCCTATGTGAGATACGATCAAAGTCTCGTGTGAGATCCGACATATATATAAAAAAAATATAGATATTTCATATTTACCAATTGTCCCTTTTTTGTGTTTGATGGTAAAAATAATTTTGAGAGTTGGTATCAGTAGATGAGTCTGCTTGTCCCTTTAAATCCCTTTCTATGAGTTTGCTTGTTACCTTAGGATCCGTAGTTACGAAGGAAAAAGCGTTTTTGATCATGGTATTTATTATTACATGCTATTTAAATAAATAATCCGAATTTATTAAAAATAATCTTATCTAATCAATTTATATCCTAAAGGGAATGGAAACACAAATTAGTTTGTGTTTTGAGTTAATTTGATATTATTAAAAATATTGAATAATAAGCTTATTTTTTTTAATGTTAACAGTTTTAAAGGTGTTTCCATTTAATTAACAGAAAAGACGTTTATAAGCATTTTCTTTTAATCAAAAACATCAACCGCTTATTTTTAGGTCCAGTATTTTTATTCATTCATTTTAAGGGTATTTCAGTTATTTTAACAGAAAAGTTGTTTATCAGCATTTTTTTATTAAATACATCAACTGCGCATTTCAGCTTCAACATTTTTATCTGTTTATTTATAAATTTAGCTTAAGTAATTTTGCCTAAAAATTACTTAAATTTAGCTAAACCAAATAAACTCTAATTCTAGTATTTTCTTTAATATTCAGCTAAGGTTACATATTTTCAAAAACTTTGAGAAAAAGAATGATCAAAATAAAAAGTAAATTAACTTATGCTTTGCCGCATCAGTCTCGTTTATTTTCTTTATATATGCAATTGTATGCTCTACTCGTTCATTTGCTGTCTTTTAATTTTAACTTTTCTTCAGTTACCAATAAAAATATTAGCTTTTGTTTTGCTTTTCTCATTTCATTTCTTAGAATTGCATTTAGGTCATAATTGAAAAAGAAAAAGAAAATGAAAGAAGAAGTGGGGGACAGGGGTGGCGAG
The DNA here is from genome assembly GCF_029784015.1 of Lycium ferocissimum. NCBI lineage: Eukaryota > Viridiplantae > Streptophyta > Magnoliopsida > Solanales > Solanaceae > Lycium > Lycium ferocissimum. The sequence goes on along the minus strand of NC_081342.1, from coordinate 3,959,425 downwards.
TGGTGAGTGAAATATAAAATGTGTGAATGGACCCCACTATCCAAGTGTCAAATATAGAATGGAGCCTTTGTTTTTTAAATTTTTTTATTAGGGGTAGGGGAAGGGAAAATGAGAAAGGAAATTACAACGTGGAGATTCGAACCCTCACCAATAAGATAAAAGTTCAGGTACCGAACCAACTGAGCTACTAGATCCCTACAGAATGGAGCCTCACACAATTATTGTTGTAAAAAATTTCCCTTTTGGCTTACATTAAATACAGTACTAGCTTTCTTTCTTTTCCCAAAATCTTCTCTCTCCCCGGCTACCCCGCCAGGCTTCATTTTCGGTCCTTCACTTTTAAGTCTCTCTCTTGTTTATTTTCTGGTGCTATTTCTCTCTCTTTTTTTCCTGGAGAAACCCAAAAATTTCTGCAGGTTTAGTATAGACTTATAGTACCCTTTTCATTACTAGTATAGAGATATATTAGATAGAATGAACTAACTAGCTTAGGCAGATCCACCTGGTGGGGAGTCTTAAGGCTAGTTAGTCATTGAGTTGTATATACTGCTTGAGTTGGTGATTAATAATGGAGTTTTTTTTTTCTTTAACCAAAAAAAATATAGTAGTACCCTTTTTACTTTCTCCATTATTTTCCTTTTATTCAGTTCAGATTTTCCTTTGAGTTGATTGGTAAAAAATTAATGGAGAAAGCAAAATATGCATCAATTAATATAGGTTGATTGATAAATTATGCGCTTCATTTATTATTTCTTAAGGGGTATGTAAAGTCAAAGTTGAGAAGTAAAAATGAACGGAGGGAGTAATTTTTTAAAGAAATAAGGAGTCTATTGAAATTTCAAAGGGGTACGTGAATATGTTCCCATCAACATACAGAGAAGAACTCACATGAACTGAAGGTGTTCAGGCTATCAGTAGTGACTGTGTTTGTACAATGCCAAATTCTACCTGCAAATAATCATTTTTCAACATAAAAAAAATTTAAATCTAAGCATAGGCAAAATACTGATCTCCAATAAAGCAACCACAACGAAACAATTACATAAATTCACCAAATATACGGTATGAATGGACATATAAAAAATAATAAAAAGAAGCGGATGCTGATACCAAAATATACAAAACATAAACCAAATTATCTTCCAAAGGTGCTGCCGGAACTGTAATACTTCCCCTTGTTTCTTAATAATTCTTCACGACTTTGCTTTACATGTAGTTTATTTAGTAAATACAAATGTTGGGCAGGCGCGGAGCTAGGTAGGCTCCGATGAACCCCCTCGGCGAAAAATTACAGTGTATATACAAGATTAAGATTATTTTTTTAAGTATATATAGTAAATGTTGAACCTCCTTGGCCTCTTCATGTATTTACTTGTAGACACGTGATTTTTGACCCTCCCGGAACCTTTTTACGGTTTTAGTGTCTAACTTTTCTTTTAGTCTAATCTTTGACATTGTAACTTTTATTTTTATTTTAGTAGGTTTTGTTCGTGGAAATGAAAAAAGGACAAATTTTGTGTTCCAAAGAAAGAAAACTTACAAAAATAGGTTTCTTTAAATCGAGATTTTAGTTAATTACTTTTGAGTTTTTCCTTAGTATAATTATTTATTTATTATTTTTGGTTTAAAAGTAGTTGATTAATATATTTATTGTAGTATTTTTATTTTACACCCTTCATGAAAAAAAAAGAAAATAAAAAAGGGGGAAAGGAGAACAAATACCATATTGCCACATGATAAATTTCATCCCTGCCCAATCCATGACATATTTCATTTTAGGAATAAAAATATTCTAGTATTAGGACTTTTTATAAAATTTATCAAAATTAGACACTCTATAAAAGAAAATTAAGACATAATTTTCTAATCTCGACAAAATCATCCTAACACACTAACATCAACAATCAGCAGCCACTCTCATTTTTTTTACAAAGGACATCACAATCTTTTCTTCCATATAGAAAAACCAGAGACTGCACCAATAGACACATACACACACTAATCAGTGGCCTATACAAAAAGAGGGTTTAGTAATCTTATTGAGATAAAAAAATTATTTGATGTAGAGTTTGGCTAGTTTCATTAGTTAGTTTGAATGAAAAGTATTGCCGTCGAAGGTTCGCACCGCCCGTCTTCTTTAATTCTATTATGCATATAAGTGTATGGTCTTTATTAATGGAATTTGTGAGAAATAAACTACTCCCTTTTAGTGATTACTTTCAATTTTAATGAACTTAGTTAGGCTAAATGGTTTACTACAGTTTACTATTAGATTAATTTAAGTTGAGCTTTAGTTTTTTTTAATTGGTCAGGTTGATGTGACCTACTTGGTTATTGTCAATATGAAATGGGCTGTTTTGATTAATTGTTTTAGAAGGCTTTTTTTTTTTTTTTTTTTTTTGGTCTAATGCAGTAAAGTAATATGCATCTTGTTGTGTCTAAAAATGATGTATTTGCTTTGACTTTTAACTTAAAGAATAGCTTTAATACTAGTTCATTCAATCGTTCACTGCATGGTGTGGTTTGTTATTTTGAGTTTGGCACCGTTCTTTCATTTTTGTCCTTTTAATCAATTAAACCTGAAGGCATTATTTTGTTTTTCTCATTGCTTTAATTTTAGCCGTTACAAGCACGTCTATATTCGTCAATATTGTAGACAAACGTTGGGCCATGATCGAGGCCTAACTAACTTAATTATTAATTGTGAGATGAGCGAGATGAGGTGCGATTTATTTCAAACCCTGTTGTCAAGTATTAAAAAAAAAAAAAAAGGAGTGGTAAAACCAATTGTAAGGGAACGAGATGGGTTGCGAATTTATTCAAAACCCGTTGTCGAAAGAGTGAAAATTAATAATAACCTAACAATATTAAGTCTCGGATTTTAGAGACAAATAATTGCTTTTAACGCTAGATGAGCTTTAGGCACGTTTCAAGATGTTTGTTTCGATTAAGAATGCGGTTACGCATCTTATTTCGAGACGCTTTAAACAACTCAAGGATGCGGTTACGCACCTTGGCCAAACTCATTTTAATAACCAATCTTGTTTCGATTAAGAATGCGGTTACGCATCTTATTTTGAGACGCTTAAAAGGTCCGGAATGCGGTTAGGCATCCAGGTTAAGGCTAATAAAAGTTCAACAAATAAAAATACGAGCAAATCAAGGCTCGAGAACATAATTTATCCAAATTTGGTTTAAGCTAAGTATTAGTCGATTAAGCGACCATGCTAGAACTACGAGACTCGAGGAATGCGTAACAGCTTCTCCCCGGTCTTCTGTTTTCGCTAAACAATAATAAAAGAGTCATTTCCTTTTAATTAGGGGTTCATAAGGTGCCTTGGAACACTAAAACTCAATTCCAAGTGGCGGCTCTGAATTAATAAATAATCCCTTTTCAAAATGTCACTTCAAATGGAAAAACCCTTTGACAATAAAAACCTATGCGTTCAGTCGCGTGGGGCCCAAAAAGGGGTGTGACAATGAGTCGTGTTTTTCCCAATTGAGAGGACTATTCCTTGAGAACTCTTATCATTGTATACTTACAAAAAAACATATGAGATGCTTCTATTTGGAATTTATTTTTCATTAATTTGTATCATTTCTCTTATATATTAATTTTTCTAAAGAAATTCATATGTATATTTTTCTACTATTAATAAGTGAAAGTTTGTGGATACTACGAAGGGTATTTATGTAAATTTATCATTTCCTAATTGGTGTTTGACCCATTTCACCTTTACACTGCTTTAAGAATCTTTCATATATTTGTTACTTTCAATGTTTCGTTTGCATTTATTAGAAGAAGTTTCACGACCGCATGAAGCGCGGTTGAATTTACTAGTATTAATATAATAGCGTAAAGATTTTTGTATTATGAAAAGAAAAAAAAGTAGCTTCAAAACAAACTTTATATAACGAAAAATGTTTAATTCAAACTCAGATTTTACTTTATAAATCAGGAGGGAATTTAATGCTAATCATTTTTCTATTCCAAATTTTATGAGCAAAAGAAAGTGGCTTAGGGCTCCGAGTACTGAAACGTAGGTTTAGGGTTAAAGAAAAGCCTATTTATATTAAGTTGGTCTTTCAACTAATACTCCAATTGATCAGAAACGATAAAATATGGATATGGTCAAAGTTGGTCCAGCGAAAGGACGAGGAGAATTAGGAACCCTTTGGAAAGAAAAGGGACGAGGAGAATTAGCCCAGTTTTTTGTTGCATACAATGGTATCAGAGTTTCTTCACTGCAGTTCTTGTTCTACGAGAATAGCACATTAGTGTTGTCAGACAAACATGGTAGTGACAATTGTAAGAAGTTCAATGCAATTGTCTTGGATTATCCATCAGAGTTTCTTACTTCGATCAGTGGTCAATTCGGGGAGAAGGACGGAATTAGTTATTTGAAAACAATATCATTTTGCACCAACAAGGGATCCTATGGACCATTTGGGAGTACTGCAACTGATGGCAGCGACTTCTTCAACTTTGAGATAGGAAATTATCGTTCTTTTTGTGGTTTTCGCGGCACCGCACATGGGTATGGCATTGGGAGTATTGGAGTCTATGTGAAGCCCATCACAACCTCCATGATTCATTTTAGAAATCCTCTAGTAAAGGTTAAAAGGGTAGAAGATCAAGAGAAGGTGGTTTAACTCAAGATGCATCCCTCTTTTACAAATTTCTGAATGATACAGTTCGTATTAGTTCTCTATTGCTTATGGTTGTTTCTACTTTTCATATCAATTTCAGCTGGTGTTACTTGTTATATGAGAATAGTTTTCCTACTCTGAAAAATGAATATGAAGAAGATGGCTAACGCTCTATTCTCTATGATCAATGACGTAAATTACTTTTAATTTTGATTACTCAAATAGTGTAGAATGTTGCTTATGGAACTTGTTTTTCCTACTCCCATGAAACAAGTAATGCTTATGAGTTTCATACAAAAGAAATTGTTAATTCGCTTGCATGATTGCATTATCATTCAAAACAGCAGTATTAAATATTAAATCTAACTTGTTTGATCGTCAAGTAGCCTTTTTTGGCCAGACCCATGGAACTATCTATTTAAGTACATCAAATCATCAATAGCACAGGGTTTTCTCTTTAATAAGACAATGTAGAATCCGATTCCTTTACCACGCGCTTTACAGAAGCTAATTTATTTATCAGTAAGATTCAGATAATGTCATGACTTGAACTTTATTCTTTTGGCCAATAGACTTGAAACCTAATAACATTTTCGTCGATGCCTCCAAGGTGTGTGGTTTATTATGCAACTTCCAGTTTGAAGAGTTCCAAAAGAGGCGTGTTATTTATTATACGAACTTTGAGTTTGAAGAGGACAATTATATGATAATAATTATTTGAGGACAATTACATGATAATAATTATTTGACAGTAGTAGTACAATGATGATATTGTGGTACTGTCAGAGACTAATTTCAACTATAGATTTTTTCCCTGCTGTTTGAGTCAATTAGAAATGTACTTTAATAAATTAATACCCTATTGCCACAAGAAAGAATCATTCATTCTTTTGATTTTATTATGCAGAATAGCTCATCAGTCCTGAGTCCTGACCTTGTTGGTTGAAGGGTTAAAATACCAGAAATTTTGAAGCACCAAGCAAAAGAAAACTTAATGAGTGCATTATATCTAAATATCTGCAAATTGCAATGGAGGAGGAATAGTAATGCAAGAATGTTTTTTCTTCATTTGTATAAGCAGCAGTAATGCAGAGTTTTAACAGATTCGAATAAAATGAAGGCCAGAAATGATAAACCTATAGTAATATATATTTTGCACTTCTGAGGTGAATTAACATTAGGTTTACAACAAAAGCATATGCTCGACTAATCACATTTAAATCTATGTACAACATATCTTACCCAAATAAGGTACCTTGTGTGTTTTGATATTACATGCCCCAGATCCCTCGAGCTGATGCCATTTTGTTGCTTGGCCTTGATGTTAGTTCGTAAAGTATCCTGGCAAATATATCTGAGTATCTTGGGTCACCGAAAAGCATTTCGGCAAATGCATTTTCATGCACTAGCAGGAGGGGCTTGTTCTGTGGCTCTGATACAAGGTTTTCCAAAATCGTTGCTGCTTTCCTGCACACTTCTGGCACTGGATGTGGCATCTTAATTACTTTCAAGAGTCTATCAATAGCCCTGAAGTTTTATGTGAGTGGATAAGTCATTCAGATACAAAATATATAAAACATTGTGACTAGGTCCAAAATTCCCGGTCTCACCATCGTTCACTAGCCAGCTTCAAACGGCAGTCCATATTTATTTCTGAAAGGTTATATAATGCACCAATAGCAGCTGCTTGAGCATCAGTAGCCGGTTGACTCATGATATCAACTAAACGTTTATAAATCTGCAACGCCACAAATTAAATTCAACAGGTTTTCTGAATATTCATACATATAGGAACTCTACAATAGAGGCTGTCAAAAGAAAGAACATCAACCTGCGAAGCAAAAGGAAGTAGGAAAGGTTCATTATCAGGATTTATTATAAGACGACCAATTAATTCAGCAGCAGCACAATGCCAGGCCTTAACAGCAGATCCTAGCACTCCCATGAGAGCTTGGACTGCACGTTTCTCCCTGGATAAGGATCAAGAACCCAATTACGGTGTTGACATACAATGATATAAGAGAAATAACAACTAAAAAGTCTCACACTTACGTCATTTTGATAAAAGAAGGTTTTGAGGAACTGAAGATCCGGAGATCTATCAATGGCCCAATATTCACTACAGTCTCGAGTGCATTTGTGACAAGTTCTTCATCCTCTGTTAAGATAAAATCCCAAAGATGAGAAAGTATAAGAAACGTGCTTAAAAGAATACAGAAAACACTTTAACATTCAGGCATAGAAAACTGCATATTCTAACATATTCCAATTGCCTTTTCTCTGTTCAGAATAGGACCTATCTAATTTAATTTTCTTTCTTTTTTTTTCTTTTAAGGTGCTCTTTAACGGGCAGGAGGCGCAATGGGATGCAGGGTGAATGTAAACAAGTCTATCGAGATTATGAAATAGGGCAAGACATAAGTACCGAGACTAGGAACAATAAACAATAGTCGGGCAGATACACTAAAATCACAACACACAATGGATTGGGCACGTCGAATAGATTCCAACCATTTCTTTAGACTTTACAAAGCTAGTAGAGCAACATAAGATTCAAGTTTTCTATTGAAGCATCAACTAGAACAGCATAACCATGAAGACAACTAAAGAAAAAGGGGTAGTAAATGTATTAGACAAGGGGATCATAATACAAGCAATCATATCACAGATGCCAAGCTTGCAAGCACAATACAGAAACCATATATATCAATAACTTTCCATAGAATAGCGCCGCGTCATAGATGGCAAGCTTGTAAGCACAACACAGATATCATAAGATCAAACTAAAACTATTTCCCACCTGTAATATAATCTGCCAGACACTGGAATAGAGTTTCTAAGCAATGCCTATGCTGGCCCATGATGACTTCATTCTCTGGCATAAAAGAGAAGTTGCGAACAATGTTTGAAGCAGCAACAGCACACTGCTGTTTTTCAATCCGCCCCTCCTCATCCAAATTAAATAGGCCATCTTCCTCAAACCACAAACCCGCGGGGCGAGACTTGGTATTACTCTTCCGAACAGACGACTCTCTGTTGGCAGCTCCAGCACCCGTGCTGTCATCAAGGATTACAAATCATTACAGAGATCTCATGCACTGGAAATAAATAAAGTACAAAAATTCAAGTAATACAGACATCTAAAAGAAAGAGACCGCGCGCGTTTTTTTTTGGGGGGGGGGATTAAGTTTGAAACCATCCAGCATTACCTAGGATTGGGAAAAGATTCATTCGAGTTTAATGCGTCATATTCAAGTCCAAATCCAGTAACCGCAGAATTTGCACCCAAAAGCCGGACACGAGGTGCCTTTACAAGTACCCTTGGTAAGGCTATATCACGCCAATCATCTATCTGTTTAACGGAATATTGTCATCATTGGCATGATAGTAAAATAAATAGTAAAGAACAAATAGAAGTTGCATGGGAATCACACGTTGTGTGATAGATATCAAGAAACGTACAACTTGAAGCAGAGCATCAAGCAATCCAGGAATTTTGGCAAGAGGAGTCGCATCCTTGCGGACTTCATCTTTCTCCTTGAATGATAGCAAAGTGAGGGCATTTAATGCCCATGTCAGCTCACTCTTTAATCCACTTTGAAGAGCTAGAACAATCCTTTTATTATTCTGTTCTGGTGAAAGTTTTTTTTTTCAAAAAAAAAAAAAAAAAAAAAAAAACTTCAAGATAACCAAATAATAAGCATGCAAGAATAAAGGGGCTGGCATCATCCTATTTCTAAAGCCTTACAGCCCTTATCAGAAATAAATGTCACTATTTTTTTTCTCAAATTCAACACGTAAGTCAATCTTTCAGAAAGTATCCTCTTACATAACTCAAGCTCATTTCAAGGCGAATATTAGCTTTATAGTTAGTTGAGATCAGAAACAATCTGGTTCACTTGGCTTGGGTTGACCATATAAAAAGCAAATACCTCCCTGCCTACGCTAGCAAATCCTATGCATAATTCTTTCGTTTAGTTCTAGACCTAGTTAGGTGATCATAGAATCATAGATCAGTGGACGATGTCACTCTATTCAACTCCCAAATTGAATCTACGTGGGTACATAGTGCATCACTCAAATCATGTGCATCAAGATTTATAGCAAGTAAAACGAGTTCTGCATTACATCTTCAGCTCAAATAGGCTGGTTGTCGGAATTTGGCTTTCCATGTCTTCAATTTTGAGGAACTTAATTAATACCCTTTATTCTTTCGTAAATAAAAACAAGTAATAGAAACTTTTTATTTCGGAAAACAAATATTAAGGAGGCAAAGCAAATAAAAGGAAGTCATTTCCAAGGTCCAAAACTTCAATGAAGCGATGAGTTTGCCCCTTGGTGACTATTGATTTTGTAAAAACTCTAGGAAGTAAAGAGGCGATAAAAATTGTTGGAGAGACAATGATGAGATTCTTTCTATCACACTGGACTAGGGGGCTATCTAGATCACATCCCAGTCAAGAAGATGATCTTGTGAGTTGTGTCATAACATATGGCTTCAAAAAATTAGTCGGTGATCATCTGTCGTCATCGCTTCTTTAGACCTTTGAAAAAAAAAAAAACACACACACACACACACACACTCTTACTCCACCCATTGGTTGTGGGGATGGGTTGTAGGCTTCTACCTTCTCCTTACATGGTCTTTAGTATCCTCAGATCTTGATCCATTTTCTTTACAGATAAAACACCTTGATTCATTTAGCACCCAAGGGTGTGGCCTAGTGGTCAATGAAGTGGGTTACGAACCATGAGGTCTCAGGTTCAAATCCCAACAGAGTCAAAAAACGCTAGGTGATTTCTTCTTATATGTTCTAGCCTTGGTTGACAGAGTTGCCTGTAGCTATTGCTAATGGGAGGTGGCAGGTATCCGTGGAATTAGTCTAGGTGCCCGCAAGCTACCACAGATGCACGGTTATTAAAAAAACACCTTGATCCATTATCTTTATGGATACATTCATATCAATCAAAGTCACATCCTAAACCATTTTATTTCATACCCCCAAGCTTAACATGTCTATTTTGCTCTCTAATTCTCAGCCTCCTTGTCACGACCTAATATTGGAACATGACCACTGCATAAAGGCTGATAACGAGGTACAATTCACAGCAAGAAAGCTCAAAACTTTATACTCCCTACGGTCCATTTTACTTGTCATGTTTTGTTTTCCACGCCCCTTAAGAAAACATTAACTAAAAGGGTAATTCGACTAAATTATGCTTATTTATTCTTTGATCTCAATTTAATACTACTCTCTTTTTCACTAAATTAATAATCTCTATCCACATTTATTGAGTAAGGTGAAAACTAATAGTTAATTATATCTTGATATTCTAAAATGACAACTATATCCCAAGATAGAAAAAATTCACAAAACCCCGATCCCTTCTACAACTACTTTTTTTACACCAATGATACGTTGCCACGTATTAAAAAAATTAAGTATATTCTATGTATTTATGAGGCAAAGATGTTTTACTAACCAGCGAATGCAGAGTGAACTTGAAGTGAAGGGCCGAGTAGTGTTGAAGGAGCTGCTGAGTCAGCTGCTGCTGCGGCGGCGGCGGCTGCAGCGGCGGCGTTGCTATTTCCGCTACCAAATGGGCGACCTCTTTTAGCCGGCGGTGCAGCCGAGCCACCAGTTGATCCGGTTAGCTTTGATTGCTCTCTTTTCTGCATCTCTTTTTGGAGAGAGTATAGCGGTTGTTGTGAGACTGAAAAGTCAAGAACTGGTCCCAAGAGAGTCGGGTTATGGATCGGAGTAAGGGATGGGCTGACTATTTGACTTGGCCCAACGTGGAGCCCATTAATGTAAGTAATATGGGCCTATTTCAACCCCTTGATCCAAATTCATAAGTGCTTGGGCCATGCGGACCACATTCATTCATTTGCACTTGTGTTCCTATTTTATGTCCCACTTGGCATAAGTTTTATTTTAAAGGAAAAAGATTAAAAATCGGGCAATTTGCAGGACTGTCCTTCACTGGGGATGGTCTTTAATTTTTGGCCCTCAAATTGGTGGTCTTTAACTTTTATCCTTCGCTAAAAATTCATTGGTTTCGGATTCAAAACCACCACTCAATCAAAAATTTAAATAAAATTCGCAAGGTAGATTTTGAATTCGCAAACCCAGTTTTGAAACAAAAATTTAAGAATCCAAACATTCGCCTTACAAAATTTTTTTTTTTTTTTTTTTCCGAGTAGATTTTGGATTCGAACGACAAAACTTAAAGACCGCTAATTTGAAGGGGAAAAATTAAAGACCGGCCCCATGGAAAACCATGCAATAAAATTTATCCATTAGCTAGCACTTTTGACTTTTGACCTTGGAGGTCTGCCCTAGAGTTATGAGGTAAGTGGGATCAAAACTTCGAGGTAATTTTCTGCATTTGAAGTTGGAGTTGGAAAAATAATTGAAATTGAATTTATGAATGATGGAAGAAATGGGAAAATAGCTACTATTTGATTGCTAATATAAAATTTAACTACTACTTCAAAATTATTCAACATTTGGCCGCATTTTTGTTGAAAATAAAAATTTGGACAAAAATATCTTTAGTTAAAACACGAAAAAACTTCAAAAACTTTTCATGTAATTTTAACTAGCGCTATTCAAAAATGTTGAAGCTTGAAATGTGGCAATTTAAAACTCCATGACTTTTTCCTGGAGTTTGAACTATGTAGTTCAAACTCCATAAATTATTTTTAGAGTTTGAATGGTAAATGTTCAAACCCCAGTAACATTTTCTGAAGTTTTTTCGGTGTTTAGCTAGGGATATTACCATACAAATTTTGTTTCTGCATTATCTTTTAATTACATTTCAAACGGCGGCTAAATTTATGTTTGGGGAGTGATAGTTCTTTCTTTTTAAAAAAAGAATTGTCAAAGTTTTAAAATTTGTGAGTGGAAGTTGAAGATCTGAAACACTTTACTTAAAATACAACTTCAAACTAATATTTCTACTTGAAAAAATAAATTCAAGCTCAAGTTAAAATTGTGTTCTAAATACAACAAACACCAATTTGCAAATTGAAACACCATTACATACTATCAAGCCCCGCATACAAACAAATTTGGGCTATGAAGGATTTTATACGTGTTATTTAAGTACATTCAATTTCTATAGTGTTTAACTTATTGTAATTATTGTTGGCAAACTATAAATCCGGATTTTCAACTTCATTCATGTAAATCTAAAGTCGATTAAAAAATGACCAAACGTTAAATGTTTTATATTTTTCAACTGTCCTATATAACGGTCCTACAGGCGGCTTTCTGTGTACTTCGGAAAATATCAATGCTAGCAATATTTTTATTTTTATTGACTGCATTTAATTTCATATGATCCTTGATTCCTTTCCAACACCTTTTGCAATTCTTTTCCAAAATAGTAGTCCTTGCTTTTTGTCTCCAATTATTGGAGGAATCAAATCATGATTCCATTATTCCATACGAATTACGACAAAAGGAAAAAAATTAAATAAACAAACTAAATAAAAAATAGCTGAAAAATACAAAGAAGAATCAGAATCAGCTCTGTATCTAATGGTTTATTGGCTGTCTTGAAAAGAAAAACTCCTACTTATAAGGAATTGATATCCATGTGAAAACGCGGGTTTGGCTAAAAAACTTTCACATCTACTTCTTTGATTGCAACTACCCTACCATGAGCTCTTTTCTACTTGCAACTCTAATTTGTAAAATTTTTAGAACACTTTACCGTTTTTGATTTAAACAATCGTAATTACAGAGTTATTAAATAATAGCTAATTAATTATTGTTGCAAAAGAAAAGTGTTCGCACCAATAGAGTTATTAAATAATTTTATTAAAATGCATCTTAAAGTATGTGATACAAGTCGACAGATAGTAGTTTAACTATAATTTACAATTCATAAAGCAAATCAAATTTATTGGATTAATGTAATATTTTGTCAAAAAGTCAAGTAAATGGTACATAATGACTTTGTCTATAATTTTAGGGAAAAGGGTCAAATTTACCCTCCAAGTATGATTTATAGTTTAAATTTGTCCTCCATCAAAGTTTGGGATCAAATTTGCCCTCTCTGTCAAAGTTTGGGATCAAATTTGCCCTCCCCGTTAAGATACTTGATAAATTTACCCTTATATGGATGAAAGTCTGACTTAGAGTTCACAACACAAAAAGTTAGCTACGTTGGATCCACATAAGCTCCACGTAGTCTCCCAATCCCAATTCTCTTTTGGTAAAAAAAAGTGCCCCTGCAATATTTGTTTTGTCATGGTGAAGGTTTCTTCATGAACTCTTCAGAGCATTTACGAACGTAGGAAAACATTTTTCTCGAAATACATTCCTAAACGCATATCTAAAGTAAGGTCGGAAAAGTTATGATCCCGCAAAAGTGATAACAAGACAACAAAATAAATTTGTGCGGTTCGGCTTTGAAAATCCATTTTCGGTTCTCTTGAAATAGTTTTTGAGAGCTTCGACGGGGAGACGACAACAATGAGTTAAGTTAGCTCCATCAAGTTCACCTAAGATAGATGTCATGTTCAAGAAATTTTCTTTGGTCGATAATTCTATGTTTGGAGAGAACAACGAATCCTTGGTCGTATTAAACATTTGTTGTTCTTCTTTGCAATTTTTCTTACATGCCTCTATTTTATGCATTACGTGTGTACCTCGATGCGATTAAAACTCGCTTTTCACATTACTACGTGTGCCTTAGTGTCGGCCAGCAGGCTAGACGCGTTAAGAGAATTGGGATTGGGAAACGGGTAAAAAGAGAATTGAGTTTGGGAGTCTACTTGGAGCTATGTAGATCCGTCGTGGCTAATTTTTTGGGTTGTGAAGTCAGTCGACTTCCATCCATATAAGGCAATTTATCAAGTATCACAATAGGAAGGGCAAATTTGATCCCAAACTTCGACGAAGAGGGCAAATTTGATCCCAAACTTTAATGGAGGGCAAATTTAAACTATAAACCATACTTGGAGGGCAAATTTGATCCCAAACTTTGACAGAGGACAAATTTAAACTATAAACTATACTTGGAGGGTAAATTTGACCCTTTTCCCATAATTTTACGTCCCAAGTTCATATGAGATCACCACCACATGAAGAGTTAAATAGGTTCTCTTTGCTGATGTCCTTTTTTTTTTTTTTTCAGATTTTATGTCTAATACTTTTAATTATTAAGTGATTTGTAAACATTTTTATGCAAGTATTATATTTAGGGTTCCACATGCAGACTGAGACAAAAAGTTAAATGCATAATGCATTACCTTATACACCAACTCCCACTATCATATAAAAAGTACAATAATTTCTATTTTACTATGATGATTTAGAATAATGGATATAACAACTTTCAAGAATTCAATTACTTATCTAAAAGATTTCCACAACAACTATGAAACAAGTCAAATCAATATGCTAATCCCAGCTTGATCAGTCAAATACTATTAGGACAGATGACGTGATTGATTATATTTTATTTGGTCACCAACTCACCAATCATATAATATTACTCCTAATATATATCACAAATTAATTTTTGTTTTATGCTAAGAGCTTTGTTAACGTAACTCTAACATTGGAAGAAACTTAAAGCTTGTTAAGAAAGTTCTTTTTTTTCTTCTTCAATTCAAAAAAAATGGATAGGGTTCATATCTTTTTATTATTATTGTTATATTTACCTTTTTCCCTTTGTAATGTGTTTATTAGTATTATTTTAGAAAGATTGTGCCCTGTAGGAACAGAGATAGTTGTCAAAAGATGCTAATCGGTTGATCTTAGAGGCCGTTTGGATTAACCGAAAAAAAGTGACTTTTAAGCGTAAGTGCTTAAAGTATTTTTAAGTGCCGAAAGTTATTTTATAAATAAGCAGTTACGTGTTTGGATAAAAGTGCTTAAAGGATTTTTAGAAGTAAGGGTAATATTGGAATTAATAGAAAATATAAGGGATAAAAGGGTAAAGTTGTTGGTCAAATCAAAATGGCTTTTAAGCCGAAAAAAAAAAGTTGGGTTGAGCAACTTCTTGGTTTAGGCTTATTTTAAGCACTTTTTAACTTGATTTAAGCTGTATTCTATTTTACCAAGCACCCAAATAAGTTACAAAATGGCTTGTAAGCTGGTTGACCAACTTATAAGTCAATCCAAACGGGCTCTTAATCATTTGAACTAAACATGTTTCAATCTACTCGGTCTCTTTCATTTTTATGGTACCATAACTGCTTGGAATAATTAATTTATTTATTTTTAAATAATATTTTGTTACATTCATTTCATGCATTTTAAAAATTGTAATTACTTATACATAGTATTTTTATATAATTTTTGAATATGTAATTTTATTTTTAAGAAATTAAAGAATAAATACTAATTTAAGTTTAAGTTAAATTGTTTCTGCGTAGTTCTCTTTTACTTAACAAATAAAAAAATCAACGTTGGAGTACGGCGAGATGATGAAACTTTTTCTACTATAACTCTAGAATACTCCCATTCCACGAATTACTATGTTTATTTGGGTAATCCATGAAAAAAATTACACAATACGAATTCGAATTAGTCATACAATTAAATTTTGAATATCAATTTTTTTTTTTTTTTTTGCAAAAAGGAAAATCTATCTAGGGGTGGTACGTGAAAGGGACCATTTGGAAATGGGCAAGTGATGGAAAGTTTTCAAGGCTTAATATTATTACAGAGAACAGACCAATCAAAATGGATTACAATGATGATTGTTCAAACTGACTCTATTTATGTGTTATAAATTCCAGATAAGACACAACCCTTTAATGTTTCCATAAATTCTGTCCACATAAATATATTGCCTACTATGCCAATCTTGGAATTTGTTTAGGCTGTTATAAAGTACAGATCTATTATCACAACAAAAGAAAAAAAAAGAAAAAAAATACATAGCCCCTTATCATTATTCAGTTTTGCCATCTCCTTCAAGACCCTCAAAAAATCCAATTTTTTCAAGGTATTTTGCTCTCTTTTTTTCTCTTTGAATCTGTATTTTTCATTTCTTGGTTTTAAGTTGCTATTAATGTGATTTGATTCATTAATAACTTGTGTGGGTTGCTTTTCTTCTTTTGGATTTGAGGTTTTAGTATGCTTTTTGTTCTCTTTTTTTCTTGGTTGGGAAAAAATTCAATCTTTTTTGGTTGTTTTTGTTAGCTGCACGTTTTCAATATAATTTTCTGTTTAAGTTGGGTGTTTTATGTGGACTTGTTGTCTTGTTTAATGCTTAATTTATCAAGGGTTTGAACTAAGGTATTAGTTTTAGTTATGTTTATTGATTTCCCTGGTCTTTCTGCATACATGTCTTAATGCTGTGATGTGAATATGTCTTTGTTAAGTGAATCTTTTTTATTTTCCTTATGAAAAGTGAATCTTTTAGTTTTGTTGTGTAGTTTTGTATTTTGTTTAAGTGGCTGAGATGGAGAGGTCTTACTAGTATCCATATTTCTTTCCCTGTTTGTGGGAGGTTCAAATTTGCCCATGTACTATTCACAATGACTCAATTTTGCCAAATGTGCATTCATGTCTTTGTTGTTAGCAAATTGTCTCGTATTTGTCATTTGGCATTAATGGAGCTCCAACGTGATTAGGGGTAAACTTCACGTGTTCAAATTATCCGAGAAAAAAGTTCCAGTTTACTCCTCAATGTTTGACTATGGTTTAAAATTGTCCTTATGTTGGAGCTCCAACAGTATTAGGGGTGAACTCCACGTGTTCAAATTATCCGAGAAAAAAGGTCTAATTTACTCCTCATGTTTGACTATGGTTTAAAATTGTCCTTATGTTGGAGCTCCGTTAGGGGTCAAGGTTGATAACGAGTCTTTTTTCTGACGACGGGGTAGAATTAGATCGGAGTATAACGGATGACAAAGTTGAGCAATGTCGAATAGGACAGGGACAAATTTGCAATTTTTTTGATGTAATTCATAGTATATTAGATAAAAAAAATCATTCTTGATATTCCTTTCTGTGCTTTACACTTAGTTTGTCCTCATTCTTGATTCCAGTATGTCTTTAGACTTGTTATTTCTGTATTAACCACATGGAGATTCACTTATGTTGTCCCTTGTGTTACAAATATTTTGATGATCTAGTGAGTTTTATTCTGGCATGTGGCTATTTAATGCATTTAGACTCGAGCTTCGCCTCTTTTTGGGCTAGTACAATTCCTCACATTTTCCTTTTAATGGTGGTATGCTATGCACAGAATGGGAACTTCTGTCGAAACCAAATATGGAGAATACACATATGAAAACCTTGAGCGGGAACCCTACTGGCCTTCAGAGAAGCTTCGAATCTCTATTACGGGAGCTGGTGGATTCATAGCCTCACACATTGCAAGGCGTCTGAAGACGGAGGGGCATTACGTTATTGCTTCCGACTGGAAGAAGAATGAGCACATGTCTGAGGACATGTTCTGTCATGAGTTCCATCTTGTTGATCTTAGGGTTATGGATAACTGTTTGAAAGTCACAAAAGGAGTTGATCATGTGTTCAATCTCGCTGCTGATATGGGAGGTATGGGCTTCATTCAGTCCAACCACTCAGTGATCATGTATAACAACACTATGATCAGCTTTAACATGATGGAGGCTTCAAGAATCAACGGTATTAAGAGGTTAGCCAATCTCTCCTGCTTTACAAGGGAGTATTGTTTAGTGTTTAGACTTGTGTTCTAATGCAAGGCAGCTATGCAATATTCAAGGGCTACTGGTTTTACTTAGTGGCGGATTTAGAACACGGCATACGGGTTCACGGGGACCCAATGACTCATGCGTAGACCATGTAAATATATTTAAAAATTTACTAAATATGTACAACCATGAGGTCGCGGTAGGAACCCACAAACTTCAAATCCTGGATCCGTCTCTGGTTTTATTTGATATGTTCTTTTATTTTTAGGATGAAAGGGTTACATGAACTTATGGATATATCACTTGCAACACTTTTTATGGAAAACCTTCATTTGGCGTTCCTTCATTCTTAAACGATGAAGTACTTACCTTAAATAGGTGGGAAGATGCGGAGATAATGTTGCCATCTAAATTCAGTGCTTAAAACACGCTGAAATGACCTGAGAGGAAAAGAAAATAATAGTATTTATACACACAAATATAATTAGTTGTTCATAATTCTAGATGAGTCTACTGATATCAATTTGTTGTGGTAGATCTCATGTACAGAAACATGACAAAGTTGTTACTATTTGTCGTACTCCTTTCCTTCTGTGGGAGTTCTATCTCTTCCTTCTGCACTTACTGCCAACTTTTGTACGTCCGTAAGCCTTTTCTAATATATATAAAATAAAGCAAAATGTTATGACAAGTCTCTCTAGGAGCATCACAATCTGCAGTTATGGTCCTTTATGACGCAAAAACAAGATGTTGTGGAGACGGAATTTCAACCTGTGACCTCAAGGTCTTGGGCCTTGCAGGAATAGACTGAAATATCTGGCTAAACAAGCACATTTTTCATTTTGTTGATTCCTCCAGCTCTTGGTCTCCTAATATAATATATCAAGTATATTTATTCCGTCAATGAATGCCGCCATAGAGCTGTCTTCTTCCTTTTAGCTGTTTTTGATTTTCTGTATTCATCCCTTTTGTTGAGTTATAGCAGCTAAGAAATAGTACTGTTTCCAGAAATTGACCTTTCAAATGTTTGGTTACAGGTTCTTTTATGCATCCAGTGCATGCATCTACCCTGAATTTAAGCAGTTGGAAACCAACGTGAGCTTAAAGGAGGCTGATGCTTGGCCTGCTGAGGTTTGTACCTTAAATTGATAAGCCTTATCTGTATTTGGAATTTGATTATCTGCAGCATTGATGACAATTTCTATTTTTGTCTTAGCCTCAAGATGCTTACGGCTTAGAAAAGCTGGCAACAGAGGAGTTATGTAAGCACTACAACAAGGACTTTGGAATTGAATGTCGCATTGGACGTTTCCATAACATTTACGGTCCATTTGGAACATGGAAAGGTAATATGACACAAGCATATTACATGTTCCATTGTCATTGATTATTTTTTTATGAAGTGATCAACTTTTTGTTTAAAAACTATAGGTGGACGCGAGAAAGCACCAGCAGCTTTTTGTAGAAAAGCCCTCACTTCCACTGACAAATTCGAAATGTGGGGAGATGGAAAGCAAACTCGATCTTTCACCTTCATTGATGAATGTGTTGAAGGTGTTTTGAGGTACGTGGAACTCTAAATAAGATTTCTCAACTGGAGTTTAGTTGAGAATGCTTATGACTCAAAGTTTTAATCTATATGGATTTGACCACCCCCCGACACTTTTCTCGGAGGCACTTCCTTCCCCTAGAAAACCTCAGGCCGAGAAAGAAAAGTGAAATACAATACTAGTTCTTTTCAGGCAATGTATCCGTGATGGAAGGTATGCATATGCAATACGAATGGCGCCCAATAAAGAAAACCCTCATGTGAACCAAATTTTGTAAAAGTATTGAGAAGAGAACAGAAAGGAATCTGAGTGCCTCTTATCTGTTGTGGGCTTGGACTTGTGACACCGCAGAGATCATGGATATTAAAAAAAAAAAAAAAAAAAAAAAAAAAAGGATTTTGGCATAGTTTGGGCAACGGTCTGTTAAAATAAAAATATTCATCTAATACACCTTTGTTTGGCTCCGATGCTTCACTAGAAAGAAATGGGCCTTCAGGACATCATTAGTCCTGCTTGGTGTAGGTTTAGCAGACGGAAATTGGCTATACTTTGTTTTGGAGATGCACTTCCGTTGCTCAAACAAATTTATTCCTATTCAGGTTAACAAAATCAGACTTTAGAGAGCCTGTGAACATCGGAAGTGATGAGATGGTAAGCATGAATGAGATGGCAGAGATAGTCCTCAGCTTTGATGGCAAGAACCTTCCTATCCATCACATCCCTGGACCAGAGGGTGTGCGTGGTCGAAACTCTGACAACACTCTCATCAAGGAAAAGCTTGGGTGGGCCCCTAGTATGAGATTAAAGGTATCAAGTTAGAACATTTAATCATCCTTTGGTGTTTGTTATTGTATGTCACGCACTTCTAATGTCTCTGTTCCAAATGATTTTCAGGATGGGTTGAGAATTACATATTTCTGGATCAAGGAACAAATTGAGAAAGAGAAGTTGAAGGGTGGCGATGTGTCCGCTTATGGGTCATCCAAAGTTGTGGGAACACAAGCTCCGGTTGAATTGGGCTCCCTTCGGGCTGCCGATGGCAAAGAGTGAAGTTGATGAGGCCAAGCTATCATTTAGTATGCATGACTGCCGTCTTTAGTTCCACCATGTTTTGTTCGCGTGGAACGTCTACCTATTGAAATATTTATATTATGTACCGAAGCTGTTCCTTTTTTTTTTTTTTTTTTCTTTTTCCATTTCACCTCCTTGCGGACCTACCAAATAATGCTTGCATTCAGTGATTTCTTTTTACTTCCTCAATGCCTTTACGGTATTTTCTGGGTTTGTATGAGACATAGCTATTTGCTATCAATCTATCATTTTTTTTGCTCCTTTCTGAAATTTACATGACTCCTTATGCTTTGTCTCCGTACGACATCTTTGTTGTGCCTAAGGGCGTGACATAGCATTCAATAAAGTGGGATAAAATTGTGGGAGACTAAGGTTCAAATCCAGCTGAGACATGCTAGGTGATTACTTTCATATGCCTAAGTTTTGGTAGATAAGAGTACTTAGGATCTATGTTAATGGGAGGAAGCTGGTATACATTAGAATAATTGAGGTGCGTTCAAGCTGGTCTGGGCACCACCATTATCAGGAAAAGT
The DNA here is from genome assembly GCF_029784015.1 of Lycium ferocissimum. Lineage (NCBI taxonomy): Eukaryota > Viridiplantae > Streptophyta > Magnoliopsida > Solanales > Solanaceae > Lycium > Lycium ferocissimum. The sequence goes on along the minus strand of NC_081342.1, from coordinate 3,938,975 downwards.
AAAAAATGAAAGACCAGTATGTTGTGTGGCCTGTGTTATGATCCTGAGATGCTACTTTGTTGAACCCCGGTTTAGAAATGGCTTGGAAGGTCCTTGCACATTATTAAGCTGAAGTTAGCTGATTGTTTGTTTAAGTACTCCTAGAACTTTTGGAATAGAGGCTTCATTTTCTCCTTTTGATCAAAGAAACAATTGCAGCACCTTACAGAAGATTTCACGAAGTTGAAAGGGTAGAGCTACGCTGTCGGTATAGTACTTTGCAATTAGCTTTCGTGCTTGGCGTAAGCACTTGCTGAAAAATTCAATGTTTGGTATTCATAAAGCCAAAAAATGTATGATGTAAGTCTATAACGAACTGCATGATCATAAACAGTTTGATACTTTGAGGTACTGGAAGGTTTTAGGTGCTTGACCGAAGCATAGTTGTTCAAACAATCTGTCTATAAAACGTCATATTTTCTTTTCTTGATGGCCAACCATGTTAGAACTTCTATGGTTGTGTTGTTTTTTGTCATATCATCGACATATTGTTTGATCTCTCAGCATTCTGAACCAAGGCTTTTAGGTCATAAATACATTACTTCTTCCACGTTGTTGAACAGGATTTTTGAATTACAAGGCAAAATTTGCGTGTGAGGGATTGTTCTACCAAAGCTACAATCATGTGAAAGGAAAGAAAGAGAACTTGAACAATTATCTGAATCCGTGCGTGTTCATATTTTTGTTGTGGAATCTAACAATCCAGCTCTGTGGTAAAGGCCACTGCAATTTAAATTGTGACATTAAAATTCGAGTTGTGACATCTAACTACTAAACTATCCGTTGAAAACAATAGCCCAAGTAGTAATAGTTCGGGCTAGTTGTTTTTCAGATTTATAATTGAAAGATAGTCATTGTCATGGAGTTTGAAATTTTACAGTTGAAACTCCATGACAATATTCCGGAGTTTTGCCTGTGAAATTTTAACTTCATGATAATTTGATTATTTCTCGGGGCTGAAAAGTGGCTATTTGTGAATTTTATTCCAAAACCAAAGGACACAGTAGAGGGTCAACAACAAATGGACCTGATTTTTTTGGTTTGTAACAAAAGAGTCAATTCTTACCCTCTACTGATCAATGTAGTAGATAGAACATCTTAAACGGAGGACTACTTTTCTCCTGCTCATTCTCCAATAATTGAAGTTCCAAACATCTAAAATCAAATGGCTTATTTTCGGGGTTATTTGATTTTCAAGTCATTTGGCTATAAATTGTCAAGCACATTAAAAATTACCTTGCTTAGCCTGTTTTACCAAAATAAAAGGTTTTACTACACTCTGTATAAGAGTCCCCATCTATGTGTAGTTTCTTGATTAAGCATTATGTCAATATTTTGTTGTTTTTTCTTGATTAAGCATATGTCAATACTTATTACCGTTTTGGGGTGGGTATTAGTGAATAGTCGTTTTAATCTACCCACTCTTTCTAATCTAGTATCATTTTTTTCCCTATTACAACCTAAAGTTATGTTATAATTTCATTCTCAATCTATGTTTTCTTAGTCCATGTATACCAATGCACTTGATCTTAGGATTCTATTTGCAAAAGTACATCACGGATGAGGTTTTACTCCTTTTAGACAAAAATAATTAAATAGATTTCTTTGTAGTTTGGATACAGTTTCTTTGGTCAATTTTGTGTGTATGGGTCTAGAGACAGATGATGCCTTATTTGGTAAGTTTTCCCATTGAAATCACTCAACTTGCCAACGTTAAATTCAAGAAATGTCACCAAGAATGTGTATTAAACTGAAACTACAACTAACTTCAATTTATGTTTTAAATGCTTTTCAATTGAAATTATAAGTTGCTGAGACTAAAAGAGAGTGAGATTCCATTTAAGAAATGACTATTGGTTAGAAACAGGGATAAATTTATCTGTTTAGCTATCTTAAAAGTTGAAAGTGGTTGAAATCTCTAGACCATAATACCATATGCTCTTTACTTATTTTCTCAACAACCCAACTAACCTTAAGAGAAAACATTCACTAACAAATTCGTATTCTTGTTTTTAACTTTTCTTTTTAACTTCTTGTCAAACCCTAACTTGCTGTTATCTCTATTTCCCTACATTACAATTAAAATTAGGCGTACAACCAAACTTCGCTCAATTTCATATGGTGCGGTTGTCAAGGATTTTTCTTTAGCTGGAGAAAGCATCTGCCCAAATCGGATTTTGAGGAACATATCGAGTATAATAAGGTTCAATGGCGAAGTCAAGATTTCATTAAGGATGTTTAAGGTTTAGAATATATGCGTATTTTTTTTAACCTATAGATACATTATAATTTTTCGATAAAGAATGTTCAACTGCCCACCATTCACTCTATGTGACTACGCCAGCATTCAAACCATTTAAGATTATACAGATTAATTTGCTGTAATTATTACCCAATTATATGGAATTACTAATACAATGCTTAGAGTACGGGAGTGTATACTTGGTTCCATTGATGGGCTAGTCATGGTTTAAAAACGATCAAACCTAATAGACTGAGCAGTCAATAACGTTATATAAAAAGGATCAAGGAGGATACATTCCGGAAGAATAGGCAATAGCTCGAGTGGTATTTAAGTATTTCTCTTAGAGTAACCTTGAGAAAGAAATTAATATCGTTGCAACCTAATCAAGTTGGTATTTATTTTGCAGTTAGAGGATCATAGTCAAGTTCATTTGTTGATTAACTTAAACAGCAAGATTAATTGCAAGTTTTGAATTTCCTACTTGCTCCTTTACTTGTGCTTGATTTTTGGCAAGGGAAATGGACTGCTGATGCAAAGTTGATTTAGTGGTTACTGTAAAAAAATGCACCGAAGTTGATAACATAAATTAAAGAATTGATTTTAAATATATAAACTTGGATATTTAATTGATGAACCAACTAACCAAATTAAAAACCAATCAATTTGAAGGATTAGTGAAAGGAACACTCAACTGTTGCTTCTCTCAATCTTACATTATCTTCTTGGTGACTGCCAATGTAGTACAAAGTAGTACCAAATTGTCAACCAGATGGCATTAATTCAACAAATATTGTTCAGTTTCTTTCTCTAGATAGTTTGTACTTTCTAGTTGTACAATCTTAAGGGAACTTAGTACCATGATCGTATCCATGCTACTAAATTTTGCTCGTTTGGAGTCAAATTATAAATATGATATTGGAAAATTAGAAACACGTAATCACTAAGACCAATTTAGATTGTAAAAGTTTAATGGATCTTGAGCAACTGATAGTTACCCTTGGACAATATTGTAGCTTATCGACTTAACTAAAGAATATGAAAAACGAAAGACAACTAATGAAATTTAAGGAATCCAGTACAAGTTAACTATCTGAATGTTTTATTGCTTGTGTTACTCCATATCGATCCCAGAATATCGTTTGTTCTATGTAAATTTTGTTGTTATGCCTTTTGACATTTCATGACTTTTCCCTCTCTTCGTTATGAGGAATTTGCCTGGGATGTCATATGTATCTCTTAACTACGAGAAAAAAAAAAAGAAAAAAAAATAATTTGTAGAGGTTGAAAATTGTAATTTGCAGGGGTTTTAGCCTCCTCAAGCAATTAGTGAAGGCTAGAACCTCCGCGAATTGCAACTTTCAACCTCTGCAAATTACTTTTTTTTTTCGTTTTTTTTTTCTGTAGTGTTAATTCTTCGATTGTTTGTTAGCCTATCTAAAGAATATGCCAATAATGTTCTCGACCCTATCTCATGCCAATAATGTTCTCGACCCTATCTCATCACTTTGTCTTCCGTCATGGCCCTCACATATCATGGTAACATGTAGATTGAGTGATCAATAAATAATAAATTCTGAAGAAAAGTTTATGTGTATCTGCAGCTCTCATGAGACTCTACTTGGAAATGTCAAAGAAGGTGATGAGATATTGTTAGATGTGCTAACAAAGTTCCATATTGTTAGTAGAAAGATTAAGAAGCTACATATAGATCTTCTTGACAATGGGATGGTTGACATTTAGTCACCCTTAACCAGACAACCTGATATTCGAGACCTGAAAAAATATTTCTTCTTGATCGGAACACTTTGCTCCTTTAGTGAGCTTACCAACACAAATTCAAATTAATCGAAGTGAATTGCGAGTACAAAATGCATAACGGCCAAAAACAAAAAGGTCCAAATTGACAGAAACCGAGCATAATGGGTAATTTGGTACTACATAGGAGAGATTTAAGTCTAATCTTGTTTTAGCAAAAATAACATAAACGATCCATATAAACTGGTTTTAAGTCTAATCCTAATACTAGAAAAACATTAACTAGGATTTAAAGATTAGGAAATAACCTAACTCTGATAAGTACTAATTAACTACCTTTTTTAAGACTTCTCTGACTTGTTGAGCATGCAATTTCCCAACAAAACAACCTCACCTCCTCTTTTTTTCCGAATTAAGAAAATGAAATTGAAAGGTCAGATATTTCATAAATACATGCCTATTTACTTAATTAATCTACGACTAGGCACATGTTTAGCAACTAATTATCTCAATCACATTGCCTTTTCGTTTATTTTCTTTTCTTTGGTTGTTGAGGAAATTAAAGTCGTGTGTGAGAAAATTGGTAACAGATGAAGACCACAACTATAATAACTTACGTATGTCTATAGATGTGCTTTACTATATTGTCAACTGCCTCTTAGTGACCAAAATTGTTCAAGACCCAAAAAAAAATGTTTTTGTTGACATATTTTCCCTGGGACGGACTTATAGTGTACAAGTTATAGATCTATCTGGATCTGTAAATTTGTTTCGCACCAGTATATGTGTAATGATTTTACTTTAATAAATATATTTCTTACTCAAACTGATAAAGTTCGAATCTTAAATCCGCCTTTGGTCTATTCCAAGTTGTAGTTCTTACTTTGAGGACATAGCCAATGACGGATTAGTTAATCGTATCATATTTTGTTTAAAATTAATCTGATACGATATCATTTTCTTTCTTCGTCCACCTTCCTATTATTCCACATATTTTTCCTCTAATTTCGTCCAATCCAAGCATACATTAATGAGTAAATGACATTTCTAAACAAATTCAAAAATCAAACTATAAAGGGCAGAATTGATGTTTCTTGTTGAAAATAGATATTAAAATACTGAATAATTTAAATTAAAAAGAAAAAAACATAGGGAGTGGAGAAGTGGGGTTGGCAGTTGAAGAAAGGACTATATTTGAACTTTGGACTGAGAGGACCACACTAACACTTGGAGTTCCATTATTGTAAACGGATAAATACAAAAGGTTCAACTTTTTGAGTAGTTATTCCTAAAATGGAAATTATTTTAGATTTATCTTAATTTTCAAGAAGGGATTCAAACTGTATATGCTGAAAGTGCATAAAGTTAAAAACGTACTGAAATCATTTGATCGATTATAACGGATATTAATTTATCTTCTTTTACTGCAACCTATTGAGTCCAAACATTTTGGTGTAGTTGGTTATTAATAAAGTCTTTTTATTCTTCATTAAATGCAAATTTATTTTTCACAGCTATGAATTTAAGGTGGCATGTATTTGAGAAGTTTCGAAAGAAAAGTTTGCAGTTTTCTATCCAATTTTTGCAAATTCTAATGGTTTGAGTTGTTTTTGCCAAAAAGAAATTTTGCAAATTCAACTTCCGTTTCTTTTTCTTCTTCATGTATCTGTTTTGGGACTTAATTAATTAGAATTCATGTTCGATATTTTATTTTGGGGTTAAGTATTTCTATTTAAGATGATTTCATTTTTTAAGATTTGATACCTTATAATTAAGAACGAAGGAAAATTTACTATCCCACGATAATCTTTGATGGTGGGTTTTATATTTTGCCAATGCTCTCTTACGGTACAATTTTGGAATATGTGCATTCAAAATTTTTACCCAAATCTAACGAATATTCCAAATTCTCAACACAATGTTATGGATTTGACCCCACTTCACAGTTTTCATCCCATGTGCTTGTGACCATCCATGTCATTGGATGGATTACTAAGGAGCCGTTTGGATATAGTTTAAAATTATGGTTTGAATGATGAGATGAAATTATGATTTAAAATCATGTATGGACATGCAATTTAAATTTCTTAAGTTGTATTTTTTTTATAAACATAAAAACTCCCACAAGTTGAGAAAACTAACAAAATATTCTCAATTCTTATACAATCTTACCAAATGAGCAAGTCATAGTTTATAACAAAATTAATACGCTACTAGAAGGCCTTTTTAAAAAATACAACATCAATTGATCAAATTTTAGTTTAATAAAAACGAAAAGTTAACATGAATACTAATGTGACTACCTTTTAATATAATCCTCCCACATGGTAGACATAAATAAAGGTTTGTAAATGGTTGGTGGGAGTAATTGTTAAAAATATCTACCAACTTATGGGTCTTTTTTTTTTTTTTTACAAAATATAAACTTATGGATCAAATTTTATATTTAAAAATTTTGAAATCATGGTTTGAAACCCCAAATCATGCTTTTTTGGATGATCTGGGATTTCAAACCATGGTTTGAAACCAGAGATGAAATGCATGTCCAAACGTTGATTTCATCTCATGGTTTCAAATCGTATGTCCAAACGCCTACTACAAATGTCATTAGAACTATTTATTACACTCCCTAATAATGAATAGTGCAAACTACTCATACAAAATCACTCTCTAATGACATGTACAGTTAATACTGCTCAATTTCTATGTTTGTTGAAATAAAATTCTTTCTTCTTGATAGGACTAATGGACTAGGTAAAAGAATTGGGGCCTCAATGAGATAAAGTTTGAAGTTCGTAAAGTGAAATGAGTATTTAGGTACTATTTGTCTACTACTCATTTATACAGTCTATTTTAGAGGAGACCTTTTTTGTTCTTATCAACTAAGTATCTATTATATTTAGCTATACACGGCGTCTGATACTCATTTTGAGACTTGATTAATCTGAATTCACACTGAGTGAAAGAAGTTTTACTTCGAGAAGAAATCATTCTTTATTAAAGAAGACTTCATTCTCATAGCTAGAATTCAAATCCTATAATTAATTCTTCTGAATATTCAAACAACTGCACCTTAGTGATTTTCACAAATCTTTACTTTCTAATATTTTTTCCCTTTTTAATTAGAATTAGAAAAGAACACTTTTCGTCTCGGCCTCTGTTATTTGACATTTTGTCCTAAACAGTTCTCCGAGTGTAGCAAAATTTCCCAATTAGCTGATCTAAGGTTTAGTATAAAGATGTGCTTATTATAAAATATAATTGGGATGCCTATGATGGACGGCAAGCTGAAGAGGACGGGTCATTGAAAATAACTGATAGGCTTTTAAAGGCGACAAGCTTCTGAAGAAGGATGCACATGATATCCTAGGCAATCCCATCTCAGAATGAGAAAGAAAAAATAATGAGTTTTATAAGGCATAACACAAGTTCACATAGTACGTACGCTTTTAGACTCGATAATGGTGTAGCCCGAGTGACAAATTTGTGAAGTCTATTGGGCCAAAACGAACAATAAGTACCATGGACTTGGGTCATGACAAATATCATATCAAATTTGGACTTTCTTAGTATGTGGTGGGGAAACCTCAGCGAGTATGTTGCATCCCTAAATGAGTGTGTATTTGATGTCCAGAATGGAAAGCGGGTTACAAAGAAGAACTAACAGACTTCTAGGCTAGTAAGCTTCTGAAGAAAGGGTGGTTATAATACCTTAGGTGAATTCCACATTAAAATGTAAGAAAAAAGACGAATAGTTTTATAAGGCATAATACAAGTTAACATGATATGCGCTTTTGAGTCGATGATTGCGTAACACGAGCGACAAATTCGCGAGGTCTGTTACGGACAATATGTGTCATAGGCTTGGATAATTCATGATACCCTAGAACACTTGCAAGAAAATTTACTCACATGTGGTGTTGACATCAAATTGCATTGATGTATCAATTAAGCAATAAAAGTGAAACACATGTTAATTATAGTTAAGTGATGAAAGTGTATATAAAAAATACAATCATATTAAATTTTTAGTATAATAATATCATATGCGAATATTTTTCTATCCACTTATACCCCAGAAGACATCTTCTCTGGCAAGACACCACAAAAAAAAATTGAAAAAATTAACAGGAACTTTTAACCAATTCTTTGAAATAAGTTCAATAACCAAAAATCATTTTTTTAAAGAAAATGAAAATGTAATAGATGGCGTTTTGAAACGTTCAAAAGCTCAATATGGCATCTTTTCCTTGTGTGGCCTTTGGCAAAAAGTTAATTTCACCCTCTCCTAAGGTCTGTGAAAACATAAATTTTTACAATAGACAAGACTTTGCAAATCTCAATTCCAATACTACAATTGAGGAAAAGAGAGAAATATAAATAAAGTAGATAAAGGAGAATAGGTGGAGGGTTGCTTTCACAAAGCTATTATTATTGTCAAAGCCTTGGGCAATAGCTTTTTCTTATTTTGCTTTGTACAGATATCTGGACCCTACTGCCACTCATAAAAATATTTTAAAAATGACTATTTATAATAAAGAATGTGACCCCACAAACTCCTCTTCTCATCTAAATTTGGTTCTCAGCTTTTCTAACTGTTACTGGACGCTACCTACTTTATTTATGCAGATAAAATAAGGTTAAATAAAATTGTTTATTATAGGATATGCACTCCAATGGATTGCCAAAAGCCCCCACCACAATCATTGTATACATATACTATTAAATAAAGAGAAATACTAATAGTATTACTTTAGAATATTTAAAGATGAAATAATATGATGAATTTTTTATATGATAGTACTGATAAGTTATTATATCCGTGATCAAATATGACAAGCAGATTAGGTCTTTGCCAGAGTGGGTTTATCAGATAAAAGACGTCTGATTGACCAACGTGGTATTACACAATTGGTTGTCAGAAATTAAGAGTTAAATCTTTTAATGTATTAATCTTTATGGGCTAATCTGGGGGAAAAAAGAAGATAGTCAGTGCCTCCAAGCTGGTTTCAATAAGAACACAAATTGATCTTTGCTAATGATTTCATTAAAAACATATTCATGGAATATGCCCAAAAGTTTTAATCCATCCTTTTAATGTTTTTAAAATTCTTTTGATGGCTAGCCTATATGTTAAAACTTTGTTAATGTGCTTGCAATAATTAATTTGTATTTTACATTAAAGTCTTGGTTAGTGAATTTTTTTGATTGTGGAGTTCACTACATTGAAGTGGTTCAATTGATTCCTTTATCGTAAAAGTATACAATATATAGGTTGAAAATATTATTATTTGTATGCATATAAGTTGTTGAGTTTTTTAAATTCTACATCCGTTCGTTCATTGAGAATAGCCCGATGACTATTATTATTCATTATTGAATATTATAAAAGAGATAAATTAAGTCTATATGTTGTTAATATTTATACTTATCAATTTGATTTATTAAACCTTTGAAACCTCTGTATTTGAAAGAAGAGAAAGCAAATTGGGCAACTATTTACCATTTCTACAAGTTATCGATTTCTAGAAAAAAATAACCTTATCTTCTTTCTGTTGCAAGACTAAATTGTGGTCTCATATGTGTAATTCATAAACTTAAAACTCTAATATATAAGTACTCCCCAAAAAGAAATAGAAAAACCTTCGTATTTTGCGAGTATATAGTTTGTTTTATGTTATTTGACTCTAAACTTGTCAGGTAGACAGTCATAAATTTCCACTTTGAATTTGTTGACCTACTCTATTTTGATTTTTTTTTGCATTAACCCTTTAAAGTTTCAGACTAATCAATTGGCAACACCACAGTACTAAATTAGTTAAGTCGTGTATATGCGGAGACGGATTTAAAAATCAAATATAATGAACTCGACTTCAGTATTAAATTCATTATAATTTTTAGATTACGAATTCAAATCTAATATATCTGATGAAATTTCAGTTGATTTTCATAGTTACATTCATTAGTTTTTCAGTACGTGCATTGCACGTGTATGTCTGGTCGAATAGCACATGATTAGTGTAAAATAATATCAATGATATTAAAATAAAGGTTTGACTAATAAGTTTTTGTGAGTGATAAAGAGTATAAATTGACAATTCAATATTGGGAAATTGTTTTACTTATTATTTATCTTCATTGTACATTAATATAAATGTACAAAAAATTATTTCGGACGAATATTCATATTTACTAAGTCGTTCACATGCAGAAATGGATTTAAAGTTGGGAAAATTTCATAAATGACTACTATTTGGGGGTTTTTTTTTCCGCATAGCTACGATTTAGCTATTTACTTTTCGTGGCAAACATATAGCTAAACTAAGCGCTTGTTTCATGTTGTATTCGTTATTAAGTGTCACCGTATTCATGAATACAGTTATTAAATTTTGCTAAAATCGTGGGATGAAATCTCCTAAACAAGGCAAACTAAGTAAAATCTTCCTAGAATCACTCTCAATGACCTGGCTTCCAAAATATCACACGATTCTTTTCTGATTACAATTACTCAAATTCAAATTCAAAAAATAATATTCAAAAACGGAAAAAACAGAGCTTAACCTCCTAACAGTAAATTCAATTCAAACATCTAGAATACGTTCAGAATACAATCTCAAAAATCAATTGCGATTTTAATTTAGATTGTCGCAATCGAATCTGCTGTTGTTCGTATGAGTTTCTACAGTTTTTTTTGGAGTTGTTCTATACAGAAATTGCTGGACTAATTCTGAATTTCGAAGGTAAATAATAGTTCAGTTGATGTTCATGATACAACGAGTAGTTTTGCATTGAAGTTGTTGATAATCATTAGCATTACTGAATTCAAAAAAAAATGTCTACCATACCGGCAGTAATTCGACATTCCGGGATTTGGAACGATGAGAATCGTTTTGTGAATTACACAATCGATGCAATAGTTTTCAAAGATTATGCCTCGTATGAGAATGTAGTTGATGTAATAGCGAAACGGTAGGAATAGATACAAGTAACAAAACAATTAATATCAAATACATGATCGAAGGTGATTCTATGCCGCTTGAAATACACAACGACATGAGTGTCAGGGTGTATGTTGAACTGAAGAAAGATAGTAGGCAGTTTGGGATGTATCCTTTGTGTATTACCACAACTGATAAGTTGAGTGAATACAATGTGTCTAGTGAAAGTGTAGTTGAAGGTGACATACCGCAATTAGAATACAATCGCCAATTACAAGTTATGAATACAGATGATGCGACAGAAATGGCATCGTCAACTTCTGGTCAGCAAATAGTTGTGTATAATGATTTGATCATTTCAAATCATAATCACAAGGAGATCATGGTAAATCAGGTATACAATGACAAGGATACTTTGAAGGCTGTGATGAAAAAATATGCAATTGACAATAGGTTTCAGTTCCGTACAGAGAGATCAAATTCTATAAGGTATGCTTGTTAAACTGTTTATTATTTATTTGTATATAACAATAAAATTGTATATTTTTTCATTAAGTGATGTGTATTTAACAAGTTGATATTTCTTACATATATCTGACTATCTAGTTTAAATTGGTATATGAAATTGTATTCAATTTTTTGCTTAATGATTTGATATGTGTCGGCAACGAATGTATAAGTATACAATTGCGGATTTGCAGCTACACCATTGTATGTATATCAGAACAATGTGATTGGAAAATGAAAGCTTCAAGCATTAACAAATCTGCAATGTTCAAAGTTAGAGAGTTTGTGGACAAACATACATGTCCATTAAAGGATAAGGTGTATTCTTGTATTCAAGCAAGTAGTGGTTTTATAGCAGGCATTATTAAACCAAAGTTAACAAATCACAAGAGGAAGTATACGCCAAAGGATATAGTAGATGATGTGAAAAATGAAATTGGTGTGGATGTGAATTACATGAAGGCTTATCGTGCTAAAGAAAAGGCTATGATCGAGTTGAGGGAGAGCCGGCGATTCTTACAAGAAGTTACTGGATATGTATACATCTTGGATAAAACGTATCCGGGTTCTCATATAAGAATGCAAAAATCCCACGAAAATGAGTTCTTATATCTTTTATAGCATTATATGCCTTTATAAAAGGGTTCGACTATTGTCGACCAATAGTGGTTGTAGACGGGAGCCACCTAAAACAAGAATACAATGGCACCTTTGTTTCAGCGAGCACTTTGGATGGTGCAGGTAATTCGTATACAAATGTCTTGTTTTTTGCATACAATGAATACGATGGAGTAAAAATCGGTAACCTTTTGCTTTTCTCAATTGAATTTGTAGGTAATATATTGCCTACAGCATATGGCGTGATCGATTCGAGAACGATAAGTCTTGGTCATGGTTCTTTCAACGGTTCAAGGAAGCATATGGGGTAAGGATAACATGTGTATTGTATATGATAGACATGAAAGCATCATCAAGGCTGTTGCTAGAATTTATCCTACTATTCCGCATTTAGCATGCATATGGCATCTTTGGAAAAATGTTTATAATAACTATAGGAAGAGTCATGAAGTGTTGAGTGGTGTATACTATAAAATGGCAAAAGCATACACACGAGAATGACTTTGATATGCTAATGGGAAAAGTTGAGAAAGAGGATATTCGGGTGAAGGAGTACTTGGATTCGGTGGGAAGGGCAAAGTGGGCTAGGCTTTATTGTCCGATTAACCGAGCATGGACATTAACATCAAATATTCTTTGAGTCCATTAATGCGGCACTCGTATACTGCTAGAGAATTACCAATATATGATTTTCTGGAGGAAGTTAGGTTGATGTATGGACGATGGAATTGCAAACCGACAAAATGGTTCGTATACATTCACAACGCTTGGGAAAAAATTTCAAGAATTGCTTGACCATTAATGAGCATAAATCTACGCGCATGAAGGTTTGTTTTCGTGCGTACGTATACGTATTTTTTTCAATTGCTTATATTTCATCTTTACGATTCTTATACATAAGTATATTTCTTACAAAAAAATTATATATTGACATGGCGTATTATGTTTGTAATAAAAACTTGATGTGAATACGTTTGTATATTGTTGCATAGGTAATTCCATCAACGGAATACTTACACCGTAATTGATGAAGGGAGGAGTTTCATTGTGTATTGAAAAGAAAACTTGCAGTTGCAAAATGTTCCAAGTCGATGAGATGCCACCTTTGCTAGGCTTACATTCTTAAGATGAAAAATCTCACTTTGTCGACGACTCTTGCTCAAACTTGTACAAACCCCGAAAATGTGATGAAGACTTATGATGTCCCGATTTATCCGTTACCGGATCGAGTGAGTGGAATGTCCACATGTATACATTTCGGAAGAAGTAGTGTTGCAGAGGGTACAAAAGACCGCACGGAAGGCCAAAAAGAAGCGTGATAAGTCTTTATCTGAATGGTTTTCAAATACACGTACAAACTCGTGCAGTAGATGTGGACATGCAGGACACAATAGGCGCTCTTGCAGGAATGAGCCTAAAAGAAAGTAGTTGATGTTTGCTTAGTAATTTCTTCTGTTTTTTAGGGTTTCCGTATTCGACCAAGTCGACCTTAAAGCGTCATGACATTTCTGTTCTTTTTAGTTGGTTTTGGCTGACTGATTCTGTTCTTTTTTGTTGATATTGGATGATTGAAAATCATTTTTTTGCGCGGAGTGCCCTTCTTTTAGGGTGGTCTTTAAATTTTGCCCCTCATATTTGAAATGTTTAAATTTTGCCCTTCGGCTAACACCCATAGGTCCCAGGTTCGAACCCACGGGGAGCATATACGATCGAAATTTTAAAAAAAAATTCGGGCAAAGTGGGCTTTTTAAATTTCGCTATGCTAACCAACAGCATACACTTTGTTATGATTTTAGAATTACACATTTTATGGACGTGGGACCGACAAAATGGTTCATACTTCTATGGGGCGTATATAAGTATTTTGATAATTCAGTTCATACAAAGTTATGCCGGTTGAGGGCATACTTTTAATGGGCAAACTTTTATGCGGATCCGGCATAACTTTGTGAAGGAATTATCAAAGTTATCTTGGTGACCGAAAAGAAAACTTTATGTCAAGTCGATGAGATCATAAGTATCCATTGTCCGGCATAACCAGAAATTCCTTCACAAAGTTATGCCGGTGGGGATACTTTTAATGGGCAAACTTTTATGCGGATCCGACATAAACTTTTGAATGAATTATCAAAGTTATGGTTTTTCAAATACACGACCGGCATACTTATGCCAAGTATACCCATAAGGCATAAGTATGCTTAGTAATTATATAACTTTGGTAATTCCTTCACAAGTGTATGTTGATGGGCATAGTTGAAATTTAAACTTGCCTTGCGAATTTTTTTTTTAAATTTTAATATCAAAGTTATGCGTGGGTTCGAACCTGGAACCTATGGGTTTATGGGCAAAGGGCAAAATTTAAAGATTTCAAATATGAGGGCAAAATTTAAAGACCACCCCAAACGAAGGGCAAACTTGCCTTGCGAATTTTTAATTGCCCATTGAAAATAAAGGAACTCTCTATGAATAACTTGCAATATTTCCGGCCATTTATATTTGGATGTATACGTGACGGTATACTTTGTATTTTATGTATGTGTCTGTTTCCAAAATCAGAAACCAATTGCATCATGTTCAGTTCATCAAATTCAGAATTCAGAGACAAGTAATCAGAGATAGAGAATAACTGTATGCATTGCTGGCTGATATACAGTTATGTTTTAATTATGTATACATTAGTGTTATATTTACGAATACGATATGTATTCAAGTTTAAAAAAGTTAATTACGTATACATTCAAATATCTGGATACGTTGATGGCCAAATTTTAACAAAGCGTAAATGATGGCATCCCATAAGTGAATAACTCAACAATGTAAAAAAACTAATTCCATCCGTAACAATTCTAAGTACAACTACGTATTATCTTTGATTATTATTTTAACATCTCTATATACGACAAATGGCCAATGATTGAATCGACAAATGTAAAACAATGGCATCCCATAATGATTAACTCAACAATGTAAGAACATTTAATTGTATTCATCAAAAAAATAAAGCGTATATTGTGAATTCATACTAACAAGCGCCATTTTGACGGCAAAAACTCCTTACAAAAACATAAAGATAATGTTTTCCCTAGAAACATCATAATCTCATTTTGAACCACACAACTACAAACTAATTAACTATGATTTTTTTCAACTTGATCAAAATCTATCTTTGGTCTAAACGGCTTCGGAGGTGCCTCATTATCGCTTTCGGCATTTGCTTCCATCTTCCTTTTAGCGTAATCCCACAAAGAGCACCATATCTCGTACGAAGTAATTCTGCATCAAGGTCTCCATGTGGAATACCTTCTCCTTGACTCAAATACTCCGCATATGCGACAACATACATTCCACAATCCCTGCACGAAAGAAAGAAACAAAAATTGTATTTAAATGATGTATTATCCTCATATATGTCAGTTTTAAAAATCCAAAATTTGACGTACATGCTTCCAGGACTCTGTTGTGGCAAATTGTCAACAAACACGACGTCAAATTTGTCAGCAGGTGCTTTGTCTTTGTACGCAGGGTTATAATTCCAATCAACTCCCTGCTTGGAGGTAGAAGTACGGTAAATGTAAATACAAGGGCAATAGATTGGCGAGTTTGTCTATTTCGAGATCTAACGGTTGCATCATGACCAGGCCGCTCGGTACGAGTCATATATATATATAGACGTCGTCAAGGAATGAAAGGACTACCAACAGCCAATGGTTTTTTTTCTTTAATGTTGACCGGGATGAATACATAGTCAACCAAATGCCACGGGACGGTGCAATGTAACGCCGTGGCCTTTAACGTATTCACATAAAACATCTTCTTGTTTTCCAACACTTATGGCACCATCCGGGTCAGCATAGCCTTTGTGAATAGCATCAATTTTGGTATTGAAAACACAGTCTACAGTGGTAAACTTGTATGTGCTATTTGTATCATATTTGGCTTTTTTCGGAAGTAGTAAAACATGACATCAAGATCTTTTGCAATAAAAACGAACAAAAACATTTAATATTTAAATCACAAAGCAATATAATGTATGTGAAAAAGAAGGTAAATCACACCTCGTCATTCCACATATGACCCTTCATTGATAAAAGGTAGAACCAATTTTTGTCGGCGATTTTCTTAATACCACAATCCATGGATGTTGGCAGTGTTGCCTTACCCTTTTTGTAGTGGTCCTCTTTGTTCTTTCTATAAAATACACACAAAATATATATCAAAACATTATTGAAACTATGTCTATACAACAAGTACATACGATAGATCAACTAACTTACACCTTATTATGCCTAACAAGCGGCCCCTCTTTTACCCATTTTGAGAATTCACCGAACGACTTGGCATCATGTCGCCCCGTGATGCAATTATTATCAAATGGGTGTTTTTTTGTCAAATATCTCTGTCAACTTAAGCTGAACTACACGGTTGAATACGAACGAGTTGAATACAATCTTTAATCACATTAACTACAAGCGAGTGGAATACAATCTAAAAAATAAAAAAATAAAAAGTCATAATGCTTACCCGAAGCTGACCCAAAATTTGTCATGTAAGGAGACATTTGCAAAGGTCCAGGACGCCTCTCTTTACGCAAAGTCATGACAATTTTTGTTATAGTATTCTGTGTTGGAAGGAATTCATCCGCCAGCTCATACTGAGGGATGAGCTCCAGTTCCTTACCAACATGAATACCCTCAAACTCAACAACGACATTGTGCGGCGTCACTTGATTAGAATCATCAGTACGGCACAAAAATGAAGAAGAAGATACACCTTGCACAATATTATTATGAACTAATATGTTGCTTCCTTCGTTGATAGGTATGGCGGCGGGAGTAACAACGATAACATCGGTTTGTCTTGATAGGGATTTGTGATCCAAAAGGCTATAAACAAACATATGACAAATTTTAATCGTAATCTGAAATGTATTTATCATATAACAAAATTTCAACGAAGAGTTGAATAAACTATTAAATGTAGTACCTCTGGTTCGACATAATCTCCCAAAATGTCACCTGGTCCCTGAATTTCCTGTGTTGAATCCCTTAATGTATCACCAGTAGAATTAACCTCGTTCACACCAACATCTCCCACTAGGCCCTAAAATGGAAAGGCAAAAATCAATAAATTTAGTAATGAACAAGCATTACACAACCCCTTTCGAGATGTGTATATAAGACTTTCAAGTATACGTATCTTTGATGCGGGCGAGATATGAATACGATCGTTTATATTTATGAATACGATCGATAAATATGAATACAATCACTTAAGCTGTATCATAAAAAATGGAAGTATGAAGATAAGTTTAAACATAAATACAATGTTATGTTTATGAATACAATATGTTAAAATATGAATGCAATCACTTAAGCTTGTATCATAAAAATGAAAGTCGAATATAATTGAAAACATGCATACATGTTTGGATACGATCAAGTATTTTGGATATAGTCAAGTATTTTGGATACGAGAAAAAGATACGATCAAGTATTTTGAATACGAGAAATAGATTGATACGAGCAACTCATCGGATACTGTGTTGGAAAATGAGCCGTATAACTCTCGTTTTGTATCGGTGATTTATTGTGTATTCCATTATCATGTTGCTTGAAATGTAGATTCTCTGGCGACTCCCTTAAAGAAAAAAAAGATCATTTATGTAAAGATTATTTCAATTGAAAATATTCAAATTGTTTTTGTTTTACCTTTTCAGAATCCTTATTCCCTTTAATTGCTTCAATAGCTTGAAGAATCGTTGTCAAGTTGTCATTGATCAATTTGTGGAGAACATTGAACTCATCCTTCACCTAAAAATATTGAAGAAAATCAAATATAGGAGAGACACATTAACTCCTTGAACTCATCCTTCAACTAAAAGCTATAAATTACACTCGCGAAACAATTTCTTGCCTCACTTCTTAAATTCATCAATTTCTTGTTAAATTGCATCAATTTCTTGCAATGGTCACAACTCGTCTTGTTTGGCGATGTCGGGGCTGCCTCGGGAGACAGATGGGGTATTTACATGCACTTGTTCATTCCCAATTGGAGAAGCCGACTTTGTTGTTTGTACAATAGGCGTCTTCCTACGGGGAGCAATGTTGGAAATTGGAATTGTTTCGGGTTGCAGATCTGCTTTCTTTGATGATGAAGTCCCAACAGACATCTGCCTACGTTTCTTAGACGGTGGAGATTCTGATTGAACAACTCCCTTTTGATGTGTGTCGTTACGGGGTGGTGTAGAAGCAAAATCATCATCATCAAGGACGGGGACGGTGGTACTTTACGGTACACCATTGACAAGTGGGGGCAATTGAAGACAAGCAAGCTCATTGACCGTCGGGACTATGTTGGCAAAAATACGCATTTCCTAATCAACATTTTAATGTTTGTCGAACTTGTATCAAAATACAACATATAAGTAGTCAAGTATACAGTGTATGAATTATATGCTACAGTCAAAATGCCAGTGTATACAAGAATTGTACTGCAAATTTATGAATACAACAAGAAAAAGCAACATATACTACAGTGAAATATAAAGTTGATACAACGTTGTGTCTTTGAGCATTGTATCAAAATAATATCGAAACAATGTATCAAGTATATACTATAGTCAAAATGACATTGTATCCAAGAATTGTCTATATGATTTATGAATACATCAAGAAAATGCAACATAGACTACGGTGAAGTATAAAGTTGATACAAAAATTTGCATTGTATCAAAATAAATATAAAAAACAGTGTATCAAGTATATACTATAGTCAAAATGACATTGTATCCAAGAATTGTACTGCAGATTTATGAATACATCAAGAAAATGCAACATAGACTACAGTGAAGTATAAAGTTGATACACTGTGTCTTTGACTGCATTGTATCAAAATAAATATTAAAAACAGTAGTTCCATATTTATGATTACAAGAAGAAAATATAATGCATTTATCAAAATATAAAATAAAGAAACAGTAAAAATTTAAATACATGAAGGGAACTTATATAACAATGTTGAGTACGACATTTTACCGGGGTGTTATCTTAACTTTAAACATGCCGTCCATCGGTTCCTTAAAGCTTGGTTGACTTTCAATGGTCGTCCATTCGACATTACGGGAATGTTGTTGCCGTCTTATTTGCAAGAGTGGCGTCAACAAATGAACAACACTCATAAAGCCAAACTTGCATAGCAAGTGGCATTCCATGGAGCCTATAAAACTTTTTCTCAGAAGTCATCTTGTGAGTCATACTTTTAATCAACTCATTGAATGCTTTCTTACCCCATGGGTAATCCACGTATCTTCCAGACTCTACCAAATCAAAGTGTAGCCTTGGTATTTTTCTTTGCATTCTTCTCATTGGACAAGATATAGGTATGAATGAAATAGAGGACAGCAATCTTAACGGCATCAACATCATTGAGGCCCCAGTTTTTATCTGTGAAGCATTCAATCAAATCTGCCTTTGAAGGCATTTTCTTAGAACCACCAAAATATGTCTCCAAAATCCTGATTTTACCCTTGCGGTTAACTTTAAAAGCATCTTCATCACCAACACACTTCAAACCGAGTTATTATTGCAAATTCTCTAATAGAAAACCGCAATTCATTACCATTTATATCAATCAAAAAAGCATCGAGTACTTCCAATAAGTTCTCTCACCATGCGACACCTCGAACATTTGTGCTTGAACATCACGGTGTTGCATTTTGGTGAATACACCAAAGCAAGTTTCCCCAAATATTTTGTCTTGCTTATCGGTTAGTTTGTCCTTGAGATCTTTAAATACTTCAACATTGGTGTAACAACTCATGTGCACTGAATGAGTAGGAGGATCTTTCAGAAAAAACTTACTCTGCATTATTCAGTTCAACAACAGACAAAAACTCATTATGCAGCAATGACAAATTTAAATACACTAATTGTATCCCGAAAGAAAAATAATGTATCTATTTAACTATACTACAGTCAACAAAATACAAATTCATTCTAAATGTATCCAAAGAAACAATGTATCTCTTTTGAACGGTAGTTATGTATACATTGCATTTTGTGTATACATAGTATTCAATTCTACAATGTATTCAATTCTACAAATTGTATTCAATACTTACCAAGACAAATGACAAATTGTATTCAATTCTACAAAAATGTATACAGTATACACAAGTAGGCGATATACGGATTAAATATAGAATACATACAACAATATATATTGTATTCAACACTAAAATGTGCAATCACAAAGTGTATCAAAATTAAAAACTAATAACAAATAAACATTGTATTCATAAATATGAAATAAATACAATACCTCCCACTACTTTTGAAGGAACATCTTCAACAACATTTTTCCCTTGCTAACTGAAGAACCATCGATAACTTTTCTCCGCTTTTCAATACTTGGTAGGGATGCTTCAGATATCGATGAATCAATGACATCTTTTCGTTTGGTAGATTTTGAACCTTCATCTACCATTGTTTCCATACTTACCGGGTCATGGCGCCTCTTAATACTACTCTCAGCATCCATTCTAGCAACAGAGCACTGCAATTTCTTCATCATTTTGAGTGATACACAAATCAAAAGATGGACCATCATCATAATGGTGCACATAATTGTGTATACCTCTAGTAACTCTGCATGGAGTGCTTTTCTCCGCCATTACACCAAAAAATCAAAGCAACATGTAGTAGAAACCCTAACAATGGCGGAAACCCTAACAATGGCGTAAAATCAAATAATTGGAAGAATATATTTAACAAAATAAACACAAATTTGTAAAAAAAAACTCCTAAATAACTTACCTAGAAATGCGCAGCAAGAATTTAGGTAATGGAATCGGTGGAGGATCGTGTATAGATATAATGGAGAAAAAATCGGAAGAGATTGAGAGACAATGAGAGAGAAAATGGGTTGATGAGGGGAAAAATATGAATACAAGCCTTATGTTGCGGTTGGTTTTTTATTTTAACCGTGTTTAAATGTTTTAGTTATGTACGATAATTGATATACACCTTTTAGTTATGGGATGTAATTAATTTAAAGTATAGCTACTAGATATAAATAAGGCCTAATGTTATCTACACCATGTAGTTAATATATTTGATGAAATTTTGATTGATTTTTATATTTATATTAACTAGTTTCTCGGCACGTGCGTTGCACGTGTATGTCGAGTCGAGTAGCACATGATTAGTGTAAAATAATGTCAATGTTATTAAAATAATGGTTTGACTAATAATTAATACATGAAATAATAAAATACAAGCTTTTGTGAATGATCAAGAATATAGATGGTAATGTAGTGACTTATTTATCGAAGCAAAGATGATCAAATGGTGTCTAAATCTATGAAGATTATCAATCAACGTTTAATAAGTTATACTTATGTTTTTTCCTTCTTGTGTTTATTTTTTATTTTACGATATACAAACATGTAATTAAACGTATCTTACCTAATGTTAGTTCTTGGTGTATGTTATTTCGTCCGTTTTGGTTGCTCTGTCACAACAAAAATTCAAGTGGTCGACATTGGTCTCCCTCTTGAACGTATAACGTAAAGTTGATCCTGTGAGAAAACATGTTATGATAAACTACACAATCCAACGTTGAAAATTTGCTTTACTTCCCACGTGCAATTCATCCTAACAACTATCGGCTAGGTTAAAAAATTGCCCCCTAATCTTGTGTTGGCTTTGCCAACTTGTTGGGTTGCGGGCGGAGAAAAGCGGACGTGGGGACTCTGATCGGGGCGCAGTGTAACTAAGAGAGCCATTCCATTTAGGGTGAGACAAAATGGGCGGGCACGGGCGGTCTGATGTTCGAGCCGATTGGTCAAACGACATGATTTATTAATTATCGTAATTGTAAAACATATATGTACTAGAAATTATTTAGGACGAATATTTACATTAATTACATTGTCCTTATGCAGAGACGAATTTAAAGTTTGAATTTAATAGGTTCGACTTCAGCATTAAATTCGTTATAATTTTAGATTACGAATTCAAATTTAATATATGTGAAGAAATTTTAGTGGAATTTCATAATTACATTCATTAAGTCGCACATGTTGATTTATAATTTGAATTTAATGGATTCGACTTCAGCATTAAATTTTAGATTACGAATTCAAATTTAATATATCTGATGAAATTTTAGTTGATTTGCATATTTACATCAATTAAATAGCATATATGGAGAGATGGATTTAAAATTTGAATTTAATGAATTCAACTTTAGCATTAAATTCATTATTATTTTAGATTGCGAATTCAAATTTAATACATTTGCTGAAACTTTATTTGATTTTCTTATTTACATTAACTAGTTTCTCGGCACGTGTATGTCAACTCGAGTAGCACATCATTAGTGTAAAATAATATCGAATGGTTTCAGTTATTAAATGAATCATATTTATCACTGAATCATTATTGAATAATTTTTGTATCCTTACTTTATTTTTAGCTAACTGATAAGGCGATTGGTTGAGTGTAAACACTCAATGTAAATAAACATTTATTACTATTACAACATATTTAAAACTGAAAAGACTCAAATATGTCATCGAACTATAGGAAATGGCTCATTTATGCCACTCGTCAATAGTTTGGCTCATTTATGCCATCGTCGTTACAAAAATGGCTCATTTATGCATTGTCGTTACCAAAATGACTCATCCATGCCATTTTTCATTAACGCTGATTTTACAATACTAGATATGACACGTGGTCTCCAACTAGATTATGGTTGTAGGTGGGTTGGGTGTATGGGTCGGATTTTTTATTAATTTGGGATTTAAAATTGAGCTGGTTTATAAACTACGTAGGCCTCTAATTGGAGGCTACGTGTCATTTCTGGTATTGGAAAACTGACATTAATGAAAAATGGCATGGATGAGTCATTTTGGTAACGGCAATGACATAAATGAGCCAAACTATTGACGAGTGACATAATTGATCCATTTCCGATAGTTCAATGACATATTTGACCCTTTTTCGTATTTAAATTACTGACCCTTTTTCGTATTTAAAATTACATAGTTTTAAAAGTCTTTATTTCTCCCTTAAATTTCGCGCTCAAATCAAATAAGTTCATAATAATTAAATAAGTTTTAAGCAAAAATACCAAGGAGTAATTGAAGATTAAATTACCCAACTGGTTGGGAGGTAAAACCCAACAAACAGTCAATAAATGTGTAAATCCAAGAAAAGTATTCTTTGCTTGGGAGTTGAGACCTTCGAAATCATCATCCCCTCAATCTCCATACCCCTAGAGAGAACCATTATTTTTACTATTCCCAATATATTTCAACCACGTGTTAAAGCTCACTAATTTTTGTAACTTTCACTTTTCTTTCTCCACCACTCCACTTGTCCCATCAAAGTAAAAAAGCTCTCACACAGTTAAAAAGGAGGTCAAGCTTGTTCACCCACATAATCTCACGTCTTTAAATATAATTGAGTAGTACTCCTACTTAATAGTTTAAGTATAAAATAATCGAGTAAAATTAAGAATTTACAGGCCGAGGAAGAGTAACGAGTAAGCTATAAAAAATTCCTCTTTGTTTATTCATCATTGTCAAACTGATCTTCAATTAAAGTAGTTCCTTGAGAGTCAAAATACTATTGAGGTGAAGAAACTGACCTACGTGTATCGGGAGATAAAACTATTATAATTGGACTTGTGACATTAAAATTTGATGAGTTCCTCTTTTTAACTTCAGGTCAATTTTTTTTTTTTTTTTTAAATTTAAACATGAAATCTTATGGTTCTACTTTTATTATTGACCAATAGATCACATCTAGTTGTAAAAATTTAAACATGAAATCTTATAATTCTACTCTCATTATTGACCAATAGATCACATCTGGTTGCAACCAATTTGCACATACCACAACAAATTCTGAATAGCTAATCTGTTCAAGTTTATCTTCGCTAAATTTAAACATGAACATGAAATCTTATGATTCAACTCTCATTATTGACCAATAGATTACACTCTAGTAAATACTTTGGAGCCATTCGGTTATATGACGAGATAATTATCTTAATACAAAATTTAGAATTAAATTTATTTGATATTTAATTGCAGTATTAACTGAAACCAGGATAAAGTTGTAATGTTTCATCTTTTTAACTTGAGGTCAATTTTTTTTAAATAACGGTTGTGTTTGAATTAATTTACGCATATCTCAACTATTTCGAGATAGCACTGTCTTTAAATCAACTTGACATACCACAACTATCTCAGAATAATCCTATTTATTAAGTTTACCTTAGTTTATGCATGCCTCCACTATTTCATGATAACGTTGTCTGTAAATCAACTTGCACATGCCACAATTATTTCAGAATAATTCTATCTACCTTCAATTTGCGCATACCTCAACTATTTCAAGATTACATTGTCTTCAAATCAACTTGTACAAACGACTATTTCATAATAACTCTATCTATTAAACTTTACCTTCAATTTGCACATACCTCGATTATTTCAAGATAACATTGTATTTAAATCAACTTGCACAAACCACGATAATTTCAGAATAATTCTATAAGTTAAAGTTTACCTTCAATTTGTGCATACCTCAACTATTTCAAAATAATGTTACTTTAAATCAACTTGCATTTATCACGACTATTTCAGAATAACTAGCCTATTAAAGTTTACCTTCGCTAAATTTAAACAAGAAATTTTATGGTTCTACTCTCATTATTCACCAATAAATCACACCTTGGTTGCAACTAATTTGCACACACCACGACTATATCAAAATAACTAATCTATTAAAGTTTGCCTTCGCTATATTTAAACATGAAATCTTATGATTCTACTTTGATAATTGACCGATAGATCACACCTTGGTAAACACTTTGGAGCCATTCGGTCATATGATGAGATTATTATCTTAATATCAAATTTGAGATTGAATTTTTTTCAGTTTTTAATTATGGAATTAGCTGAAATCAAGATAAAATTTTAGTGTTCCTCTTTTTAATTTCTAGTCAGTTTTATTTGATAATGGTGGTGTTTGAATTAATTTACGCACATCTCAACTATTTCGAGATAATATTGTCTTTAAATCAACCTGTATGCTATTTCAGAATACTTCGATTTATTAAGTTTACCTTTAATTTGTGCATGCCTCAACTATTTCAAGATAACGTTACGGTAAATCAACTTGCACATACCACAATTGTTTCAAAATAATTCTATTTCAAGAAAACGTTGTCTTTAAATCAACAAGGACATACCACAACTATTTCAGAATAACTCTACCTGTTAAAATATATTTTCAATTTGTGCATACCCCAACTATTTCGAAATAACGTTGTTCTAAATCAACATCCATATACCCCCACTATTTTAGAATAACCAACCTATTAAGGTTTACCTTCGCTAAATTTAAACATGAAATCTCACGAATCTACTCTCGTTATTGACTAATAAATCACATCCTGGTAAATACTTTAGCCATTTGGTTATATGAAGAGATTATTATCTTAATATAAAATTTGAGATTAAATTTATTCAATATTTGATTATGGTATTAGCCGAAACCAGGATAAAGTCTTAATTTACCTCTTTTTAACTTCAAGTCATTTTTTTTTTTTAAATAATGGTGGTGTTTGAATTAAGTTATGCATATCTCAACTTTTTCGAGATAACATTGTATTTAAATTAACTTGTGCATACCACAGCTATTTCAGAGTAGCTCTATGTATTGAGTTTATCTTTAATTTGTGCATGTCTCAACTATTTCAAGTTAACATTGTCTTTAAATCAATTGTACATACCGCGACTATTTCAAAACAACTCTATCTATTAAAGTTAACTTTCAATTAGCGCGTACCTCAACTACTTCAAGATATCGTTGTCTTTGAATCAACTTACACATACCACGACTATTTCAAAATAATTAATCTATTAAAGTTTACTTTCGCTGAATTTAAACATGAAATTTTATGATTCTACTCTCATTGTTGATCAATAGATCACACTTTGATTGCAACCAACTTGCACCTACCATGACTATTTCAGAATAGCTAATCTATTAAAATATACCTTTGCTAAATTTAAGCACGTAATCTTATGGTTCTACTTTTATTATTGACCTATAGATCACACCCCGATAAATATTTTGAAGCCATTCGGTTATATATATGACGAGATTATTATCTTAATATAAAATTTGAGATTAAATTCATCCAATATGTAATTATGATATTAGCTGAAACTAGATAAAGTTTTATACCACATCTTAAAATTATTATTATTACTATTATTATTTCATAGAAAAGGTGGAGTTATTATCAGGAAAGAATTTTGATTTGAACCAAACGACCCTTTAATCTCTTAAAAATGTTGAAATATAACACTCAAAAAAAAAATTGAAAACATTTTTAAAAAAAATTGTTTTTGAACTTGAAATATTATTCTTATCTCGTCTTATTGATCACTATATTTGGCGTTTCTTACCACCTAAATTTGAACTTATCTGATTAACGTCCCACTTTATTATAGTCCCGTCTTATTGACCACTGTATTTGGCGTTTCTTGCCACTCCTAAATTTGAATTTATCCGATTAATGTCCCACTTTATTGACTTCTAAATCGCCAATAAATGCAATTTCGGATGTAAATACTTAATCTCCTAAAAATGCTAAACTAAGAAAACACCTAAAAAGTTTTAAAAAACTTAGTAAAGAATTTGTATGAAATCATATGGTTCGACTCATAGTTCACATAGTTCACAACCTGGTTGCAACCAACTCGCACATACCACGACTATATCAGAATAACTAATATTAAAGTTTACTTTCGCTAAATTTAAACATAAAATCTTATGATTCTACTCTGATTATTGACCAATATATCACACCCTGGTAAATACTTTGGAGCAATTCGGTTATATGACGACATTATTATCTTGATATAAAATTTGAAATTAAACTTATCCAATATTTAATTATGGTATTATCTGATATCATGATAAAGTTTTAATGAGTTCCACTTTTTAACGTCAGGTCAAACTTCCAAAATTTAATTATGGTATTATCTAAAACCATGATAAAATTTTAATGAGTTCCACTTTTTAACTTCAGGTTAAACTTTTTTAAAATAACGGTGGTGTGTGATTTAATTTACGTGTATCTCAATTATTTTGAGATAACACTGTCTTTAAATCAACTTGGACATACCGCTGTTAGTTCAGAATAACTCTATTTATTAAGTTTACCTTCTATTTGTCCATGCCTCAACTATTTCAAGATAACGTTGTCTGTAAATCAACTTGCACATACCTCAATTGTTCCAAAATAATTCTATCTATTAGAGTTCACCTTCAATTTGCGTATACCTCAACTATTCAAGATAGCGTTGTCTTTAAATCAACTAGCACATACCACGACTATTTCAGAATACTCTATCTATTGGAGTACACCTTCAATCTGCACATACTTCAACTATTTCAAGATAACGTTGTATTTAAATCAACTAGCATATACCACGACTATTTCATAATACTCTATCTATTAGAGTACACCTTCAATCTGAGCATACCTCAACCATTTCAAGATAACATTGTCTTTAAATCAACTAGCATATACCATGACTATTTCGATGACTCTATCTATTAAAGTCTACCTTCGCTAAATTTAAACATGAAGTTTGTGGTTCTACTCTCATTATTGATCAATAGATCACACCCTAGTTGCAACCAACTCTCACATACCAAGAATATTTCACAATAACAAATCTATTAAAGTTCTTTTTTTCCGCTAAATTTAAATATGTAACTTATGGTTCTCTCTTATTATTGATCAATAGATCACACCCCCGTAAATACTTAGGAGCCATTCGGTTATATGACAAGATTATTGGCTTAAACTAGGATAAAATTTTATACTACATCATGAAATTATTGTTTTATATAAAAGGTGAGACAAAATCATCCCCTGAGATATCCTTATTAAATCCATCCGATATCGAACAATCCCTTAGAATTGGAATTTTTGACATTATAATTTAATGAGTTCCTCTTTATTAACTTCAGTAAATAATTCATTTTAAAAAATAATAGTGTCTGAAGCAATTTAATTTTACTTGGTGTTTTTTGGCTCTTCTAAATTAGAACTTGAAATCTGATTCTCGTCTCACTCTATTGACATTTGCTTGACGTTTTTTGCCTCTCGTAAATTTGAACTTATCCGATTAACGTCCCAATTTATTGTCTCTCGTAAATTTGAACTTATTCGATTAACGTCCCAATTTATTGCCTCTCGTAAATTTGACCATATCCGATTTACGTCTCACTTTATTGACTTCTAGATCACCCACTAATACAATTTCAGATTAAACACTTAATTCTCCTAAAAATGCAAAACTAAGAAAACACCTAAAAAGTTTTAAAAAATTAGTCACGAATTTGTATTTGACTATTTCTAGAAAATCAAAAGAAGAAAAGAATTGAGAACTTCAAAAAGAATAAAAAAGGTTGGGAAAAAAAAAAAAGTTATATTACTCCATTTGACAACACACACGAAAAGAGAATATCACGTTATTTTAATGAGTACTCCTTGGCAAAACCCCCCTTACCGCTTTGCCTCCTCTTCACGGTGTTCAAGATAGCACGAGTTCCTGCCGTCATCCCCATCACACGTCCCTTCTTCCCAAAAACTTGTTTTTCTCATTTCAAAGAATATATAATAATGCAGAAAATACAGATTGTTCCCTACTTAGGAAACATATGGATATGCATTATTTCTGAGTTCTGATGAAATTTAACCATAGACAAAAGAGTGAAAAGACCAAGGATACTATTAATAATTTCAACATATCCGGTCTAATTCAACGAATGGGTTTGAAAAGGGTTGAATGTTGTAAGCAACTCGTATTCCGACCTTGAAAGGTAAATACGTTTTCGATAGACTCTCTACTCAAGCAAAATATATCAAACAAATTGAAATAAGAAATGGAAAAGATGCAATCATGACAACAAATTATAAAAGCGAGAAAAAGCATTCTGAGAATAAGAAAAAAAAAAAAAACTAAAACAGAATAATATAATAATGAAATACGAAAAATAACAATCAAATGGCAGAATACTACTAGTAATAATTTGTTCTCTCTATTTTTTTTCTTTGCAAAATTATTACAGCAAGGATAGTTCTAGATTCTTATTACAGACCCTCGCTAGACAAAATTAAAAGGACATAACAACGGAGAACGGAAAAAGGAAAAAAAGGGTTTCCGATCTACTATATCTGAAACTCCGATCCTTCTCTCTCTATATTTTTATATATTTATATATTTTTGTACTAGAATTTTTTCCCCAAAAAGTTAGAAAATTCATCAGAAAAAAAAAAAGAAAAAAGAAAAAAAAGAAACAAAATTTCTTAGGGCTTGTCCCTGAGAAGAGAAGCCAATCCGGTAACGACGACCTTGTTTCCTCTCGGCTTCAATGCTGGAGGTTGCCACGTCATCATTACCGGCTTCACCGGCTTCTCTTCCTCGATGCCGGAAACTTTCTCCGGCGGCGGCGATGAAATCAACGGTGACGATTTCTCCCCAAAAATCAGCTCTAATTCTCCATATTCAGAATCAGATATCTCTTTGCTCTCCGCTAACTCATCATCCTTCACCTCACTCTCAGCTTCAGCTTCGGCTTCGGCTTCAACTTCAGCTTCAGCATCAGCTTCGGTATCATTTTGTTTGGTTCGAGTGTGTGGACTGAACCATTTGGCTTTGATGTACTCGGCTTTACGCCAAGGAGCGATATGCATACCTTTCTTCTTTAAACTAAGCCGAGCCGCTTCAGAGACGATGGAAACTAATTGCAGAAGCCGATCGGATTTACCTACGAAGATGAACGGAAGCAATTGAAGAGCCGCTTTGTAACTACTAGTTGATCGAGCAATCTCAAATTCTGATCTGAAATCTACATCAATCAATACTCTTTCACCTTCCACAATCACATCGATGTACTCATATTCACCTGAACAGTTCCCCCCAAAAAAAATAAAAAAAAATTAATCAGAGTACAAAAGTTGACCAAAATTTGACACATCAATGAGTTAGAAAAATCTATCTTCAAATATTGTTTGACCGTGAAATTAATCGGATTTTGAAAATTTATCTTCAAAAATTGGCTCAAACCAGTTTTTTTGAGAAATTTCATTTACAATACAAAACTTCAATTTTTTTTTCCAAGTCAATCAAGTTTCAAAAACTCAAATTTTCAGAGTTTCAAATTTCGATTTCAAAATCTATGGGGAAACGAGAGCTAAAGCACATAAAAAATAAAAATTATGTACCTGCTGGTATAGAAGAAGCCTTTTCCCATTTGGATTTGCAAATGGAAGCATTGTAGCCAAGTTTCGATAGTTCATCGGTGACGATTTTTCTCAAATCGTCTTTACGCTTACAAGCTTTGTTTTTCTCAACAATTTTCGAAGTATCAGCTAACAGATTTCTCTCAACAACAGTTGCACACTGAATTAAGCTCTGAATAAAAATAAAAAAACAATCAGATTAATTTGAAAGAAAATTGCTTGAGTTGTTAAAGCTATGATTTTTAATTACCTTGAGAACATCGATAGAATCGCCAAAAGAGGAATTTGGAGTTATAACTGAGTCACCAAAATCAAACTCATCATCAGAGCTATCATTATTGTTTCCATTGAAACAATTACAGCGATTTCGACCACATTTAGCAGCAACAGATGGTTTTTCATTGTTCTCTTCGATGAAATTCTGAACCATTTTAGCTAAACAAACTGAGCTCGGCTCAAACTCAGTCACTACCGGCGCTGGCGCTGGCCCCGGCAATTCAGTACCGGCGCCGGAGCCTACATTCGGCTTCTCTGTCGCAGCCGATGAAATCCGTAACACGCTAGGGAACGGCCGATCGAAGAACCTTTTAAGTCGTGATTTCACCACTGGCGGCTTTGCAGCGGTGTCGTTTTGGATCGATGATGATGACGATGATTCTCTGTATGTTGAAGAATCAATCGGTTGAATTTTCATCGGAGGCATCTTATAAAATTAATGGTCTAAAGCCAAATTTTTTGCATCTAAAACCAGCCTAAATCCTCACGGACTCACAAAAAAGCTCACAAATACAAGAAAATTTAATTATCAAAATTCACCTACTCCACTTCCTTTATCCAATAAACATCAGCACCGTTTACTCATGGAATCCATCAAAGCTTTCATATATGTAGTTTAACTCAAAAAAAAAAAAAACTGATCGAATTTTGGATAACTTAACTCTCTTTAGAGGTGAGAAAAAGAAAAGAATGAGTGTTCATTTGGTGAAGATTTTTCATGGAAAACGTGACTATAATGAGCTGAAACACAAGCATTGCATTTATGAAGAAAGGAATATGTCGCCGGAATATTCATTTTCCGGCAAGGAAAAAAAAAGAACTATGTGAAGGAGAAAAATAAATGACTTTTTATTTTCTCTTTCTATTCTTTTCTTTTCTTTTCGGTCTTTTGTTTTTTTGTGAAGTTGAAGTTAAAATGATAGAATATGAGGTGCTTTATATAGAGGGAAGTGGGGTAAAGAAGAGTGAGGGGGTGGATTGCTGACTAGGATATTAATTTCCACGTCATAAATTACGTGCACGGATAATTGTAAAATTATGGGGTTACGGGGTGGAGTGAATTTGAGTGTGTTAAGATTATGACACGTAGTGTAGATGTTAAGTGGACGGTAGAGATTGGCGGAATGGCCTATGTGAAGAGCGTGACCCTGGTTTTGCGGAGATACTCGTAAAGGGTGATCGTGGCACTATGTGAGTGACTGGGAATTCGAAACGGAAACATGAAATGGGGAAGCAATTTGGTGAGAATTTTGGGCTTTTATGGGGGGTTATGGCCTTATTGGGGTAGAATTAAGGGTAAAGGGAAAGATTTACTCATGTACTCTAGTAAATAATTTACATTTACCCCTAATAAGTAACAACAATAACATACCCATTATATTTTTTTCATAAAGTGGATTATGAGAAGAGTAGAGTATACGCTGACTTTATCCTTACTTTGGGAGGAAGGGAGGCTGTTTCAGATAGACTTTCGGCTCAAGAAAAAGCATTTTAAAAAAAAGTTAGATAATAATTAACTGAAGTAACGAAAGCATCACAAAATACAATAAAAAGCATAACGCAACATAATGTCAAAAAGGGACAATTACAACGGCAAATCATATCTTTACCGTTAATTAAAAAAACTATATTTACCCGCAGTCTTAATGGTGTCCACTGTATCGTTGCCACGTCATTAAATTAGTCCATATAGGATTCACCGTTTCCCATTAATTTTCCATTGAAGTACAGGGGTAAATCCGACCCTTTTCCCTAGAATTAATTTATTGGTCAAAATTGAAAATTTGCATTAACGAAGTATAATCTGTACAAAGCATGCTCTTTTGGACTATAGAGGGGGTAAAATTAATTTGAGTTTTCCCAAATCTTTTTTTTTCTTTTCTTATTTTGTGTCCAATCTTTTTACTTATTTGTTTAAAATTTCTCTTCTTCCCAAAAATATTTAAGAGACAATTTCAATTGATTTGCTTTAAGTTTCTTTCATAATTTTTATTCTATTTTTACACGTAAGAAAAAAAAAAAAAAAAAAAAACGCACAAGAAATTTTTGTAAGGTCATTTTATTCAATTTAAATTGTAAAGGCTATGTTAACCCATTTCATTTTAATTTGAATCGCAATGTTACGTGATCGGGTCAGCTCTTTACAATTTTTTTCTTCAATAGATGTTTAATGTTACACATAAGTAACACGAGAATAGCACGTGAGAGATCTTTGCAGTGTCATTTCTTCCAATTTAAATTATAACGGATTTTGTTCACCGTTTTCCTCAATTTGTAATTTTATGTTGATATTTTTCAACCAGTATATTTAAGGATGTAATCTTTTTATCTGTCACTTAC
Source organism: Lycium ferocissimum (assembly GCF_029784015.1). Classification (NCBI taxonomy): domain Eukaryota; kingdom Viridiplantae; phylum Streptophyta; class Magnoliopsida; order Solanales; family Solanaceae; genus Lycium; species Lycium ferocissimum. The sequence continues at coordinate 3,905,912 of NC_081342.1, read as the reverse complement.
AATTTTGGCATAGTCGTCTAGAAAAGATTTAGCAGCATTAATCGTAAGTACGACTTTTTAGTTAAGATTATCTATTGAAGCGAGCATATATTTGATAAAAAATAATTAATATATTTTTTAATACGCTAATTTTTATCTATTGAAGCGAGCATATATTTTTTTAAAAATAATTAATATATTTCTTAATATGCTATTTTTTTTTTGGACGAAATTTGTTTATTTAAAACAACAACAAGGACCATAGGGAATAATAATTCACTCTAGTTAATGTTGTGTAGATATTGTACGTGTTTTTGTAGATCGCACAACATGTTTTTTGTAGGTCATTTTCCTCAATTAAAATTGTTAGCATATTTTCACTCATTTCATCTAATTTAAATCGCAATGTCGTGATAGTTTCTCTAGTAAATCAATTAGTTTGGTAACTCTCTGCTAACTTCTATTTAGTTTATCTTATTTTCTGCAATAGATATTCAGTGTTACACATAAGTTACACGAGAATAGCACACAAGAAATCTTTGTAATGTCGTTTTTTCCTATTTAAATTGTAAATAATTTTTTCCGCCCTTTTCTTCTAACAAAGTTCGTGTGCAATTTTATGTTGATATGTTTTCAACCAATATGTTTAAAGAGATATGTTTTCAACCAATATGTTTAAGGAGGTAATCTCCTCGATTCTACTTGCATGTCGTGTAAGGTTTGACACAATCATCAAGAAAAATATTTAATGACATTAATCATGAGTTTTTCGTGAAGGTGATTTATTGAAGTAAAGATAGATTTGTAATAAATAACTAATGTATATGGCATCTACTTTGGACCAAATTCATACGCTTCATTTTATTTTTAAAAAGACCGGATTTTCCCCTAGAAAAGGTGGTATAGATAATATAAATAGTTTCTTGGACTGTAACAAAAATAAATACAATAGACGACTTCAATATGATTAATGAGAGTTTTTTGTGAAGATTGTTTATCGAAGTAAGGATAGATTTGTAATAACTAACTAATGTATACATCACCTATTTTGAACCAAGTTCATTAGTTTAAAAAAAGGACAGGATTTTTCCCTAGTTAATGCGGTATAGATATTTTAAATAGTTTCTTGGATTGCAACAAAAGTAATTACAATTGACGACTTCAATATGATTAATACGAGTTTTTGATGAAGATTATTTATTGAAGCAAGGATAGATTTGTAGTAAATACCTAATGCATACGACGCCTATTTTCCACCAAGTTCATTAGTTTTAAAAAAGGACTGGACTTTATCCTAGTTAATGCGGTATAGATATTGTAAATAGTTTCTTGAATTGCAAAAAAAATAATTACAATAGACTACTTCAAATTTATGAAACCATTCAACCACGACGATATGAACAACATGAATTGTCCCGTATAAAGTTAGTTATTGCTGATACCTTTTTTTTTTTTTTTTGTTCCTTCTTCCATAACCAGAGCTCAGAGAAGGAAGACATAAGAGGACCCTATGGAAAATCTAGTCAGAAGATATCACCAGACAAATTAGCAGAAAATAAAGAAGGAAAAAGGGTGAGAACACAAATAATTATCCTTTGTGCTCTTGATTTATTTGCATTAAACTCGGCCCAATCTTTTACTAAAAGGATTGAGCCGAAGACAACACACTGTTATTATCTTATTTAATTTTATTCTGATAAACTAACTAATTTTGTGTATACACTTCTAAATTTGAACTTGAAATCTGATTCTCGTCCCATATATTGACCTCTATACTTGGCATTTTTTGCCTTCCCTAAATTTGAACTTGAAATTCGATTTCGTCCCAGTTTATTGACCTATAAATCACAACTCATTAATGCAATTTCAGATAAATACTTAATCTTGTAAAACACACTTCAATTCAAATTGTAAAGTTATGTTCACCAATTTCATAGCAATGTTGCCTGATTTTCCTCTAGCGGATTAATTATTCTCTTGTGTCCTCAGTTTATGTGTAATTTTATGTTTATATTTTTTCGATCAATATGTTTAAGGATGTAATCTCTTTGATTTATTTTATTCGTCATATATGATTTTCGCACAGTCATCAAGAAAAATAGTTAATAACATTAATCATAAGTGCAATTTTTTTTGTGAAGATTGTCTATCGAAACGAAGAAAGATTTATTAAAAAATAATTAATGCATTTCTCAATACCATAATTTTTTAGCCTCAATTTGTTAGTTTAAAAAAACAACAAGGACACAAGAGAATACTAATTTACCCTAGTTAATGTGTAGATATCGTAAATGTTTCCATTAATTGTAACATACAAGAGGTACTTTTGTAAGGTAATGTTCCTTAATTCAAATTGTATTGCTATGTTCACTAAAATATGTTGACCAATATGGCTAACATTGAAATTGGTAAAATGAAATAGTTGATCATTGAAAATGAGAGTATTCATGAATACAGATTGAATGTGGATATTACGCATTGAATTTCTGATAGTAGGTCCATAATCAAGAAATTGTTTGTGATTGTTCCAGAAGAAATTAAAAAGTATGATAGAGCTAGGACAGTTATTTTATGGGTCTACTCAATGCTAGATGCAGAGACGCATGATAGATCGATATGAACCATGATTTGTCCCGTAATAAAATCTGTTGTTGTTGATACCTAGATTCTTCTCGGTTCCTTCTTCCATAACCAAAGCTCAATTGGAAAAGAACGAGAGAGGAGGGCCCCATGAAAAATGTGGTCAAAAGACATTAACAGATAAATTAGTAGGAAATAAAGAAGGATAAGGAGAAAGAACTCAAATAATTATTCTCGTGCTCTTGATTGAATTGCATTAAACTCGGCCCGATCTTTTACTAATAGAATTGAGCCAAATACAAAACGCCATTATTATCTGATTTACTTTAATTCCGATGACCTAACTAGTTTTTTGCTACAAACATAAATAAAATAATTGAACTTAGTGCTCTTATTTGATTTTACTTGACTTTTTGATTCAAAGGAAAAATGGTGTCGAGCTTAAATAAATTAATCGAAACATTTTTATAAACAATTGTGTTCTATGTTAGTTGTTTGCAATAGTTGTTTATTGTTACACATAAATGACACAAGAATAGCACACAATTAATTTCTGCATTATCATTTTTTTTCTATTTAAATTGTAAACAATTTTGTTCGTCCTTTTCCTGAACGAAATTTATGTGTAATTTTGTGTTGACATATTTTCAACAAATATGCTTAAGGAGGTAATTTTCTCAATTCTTTTTATGTGTCGTTTATGCTTTGGTACAATCACAAAAAAAGATAATTGAATAGCATTAATCATAAGATTGGTACGACTTTTTGTGAAGATTATTTGTTGAAGCGAGGATAGATTTGTAATGTCCATGGACTGTTGGAAAAGGTCTAAAATGCCCTCCATCCACCTATTTTGCTAAAAATACCCCTTGGTTCACCTTTTTGGCTCACTTATGCCTTTTGACTAACATTTAACACAAAATTTTAAAAAAAATTATTTAAATTTCATGTGGCATTTTATTACTTGTCCAATTTTAAACTCTGACTCAATTAAATAAATCCATTCAGCCGATTCTCTCACTTACCCGACCTGTTCGGAACCAGCCCGGGAAATATAAAATCTCACCGAAAAAATTATTTTCGGCCATTTTTGTTGTACTTCCTCATCTTCGTCAAGCAAGGTAAAAAACCTAACAATGATATTTTGAGATTGTTTGCTTAAGTCAACGAGCCATGTCTGGATTTTCCTACAGTTCTAAATCTTAAAAATATTACAAGCATTTTAGACAATATTATATATTGTCTTTCTACATTATTGCTAAGTACCTTTCAAATCTCTGAAATTTATTGATTTGTTAGAGAATCTATTCTCTTTCTAAAGAAAAATGAATAAGAGATGTGTTTAGGTATTTTTCTATTGACGCTCTCTGTGTCTTTCCTCTATATGAAACAGTGAATTAACAAAGTGTAGTAAACAAAACAAAAGACTTTAAAAACTCAACGATAATTTTTTGTGGACTAAATTTGTTAGTTTAAAAAACAACAACGACACAAGAGAATACTAATTTACCCTAGTTAGTGTTGTGTAGTTATTGTAAATGTTCCGTAAATTTTAACACACAACATGTTTTTTTTTTTTTTTTTTGTAAGGTTATGTTTTTCAATTCAAATTTTATTGCTATATTCACTAAAAAATGTTGATCAATGTGGCTAATATTGAAATTAGTAAAATGAAATGGTTGAATATTTGAAAAAGAGATTATTCAGGAATACACATTGAATGCAGATATTACACATTGAATTTCTGATAGTGGGTCCATAATCAAAAAACTGCTTGTGATTATTTCAGAAGAAATGAAAACAAACAACAATAGCAACAACAAGCAAGTCGGAATCTCAAAACAGAAATGACAAAAAGGAGAAGTCAGAGTTTTAGCAACACACTAGTTAGGGGAAGCATCAGCCGCAACAGGTCAAAGAATGAGGCAAATCCAGCGAGACATCAGCATCCTTCAAATTCAAGTGTACACTGATCTGAGCTTACTGAGATGAATTAGATCCATAAAGTGGTCGGTTTCATGGATAGAAGCCGACAGAGAGACTTCAAAATGTGTGTAGATACCATCTCCGTCGGTACTTTACTTTACTAATTTGGAAGTCTGTTTATTTCTATTTTTTGTTGAGACTATTTTTGTTTTATTGAAATTTAATAAATCAATAAAATAGTCACTGGGTGGGACCCAGTGACCTTGCCTTAAAAAAAAAAGAAATGAAAAAAATATATGGTAGAGCTAGGACAGTGATTGTATGAGGTCTACCCAATGCTAGATGTAGAGACATAGAGACACATACTATATCAATATGAATCATGAGTTTTCCCATAATAAAACTAGTTGTTGCTGATACCTAGCTTCTTCTCGATTCCTTCTTTCATAACCAGAGCTCGATTGGAAAAGAAAGAGATAAAAGGGCCTTATGAACAATCTGGTCAAAAGACATTAACAGATAAATTAGTAAGAAATAAGAAGGATAAGGAGAAGAACTCAAATAGTTATTCTTTGTGCTTTTGATTGAATTGCATTAAACTCGGCCCAATCTTTTACTAGTAGGATGATTGAGCCGAATACAATATGCCATTATTATCTTATTTACTTTAATTCCGATGAACTAACTACTTTGTTGCTATAAACATAAATAAAACATTTGAACTTAGTGCTTTACTTCATTTTACTTGACTTTTTTATTCAAAGGAAAAAATGTGCCGAGCTTAAATAACTCACTAGAAACGTTTTTTATAAGAGTGGTACAATTATGTTCTGTGTTAGTTGTTTGCAATAGTTGTTTATTGTTACACATAAGTGACACGAGAATAGCACACAATTAATTTTTGCATTATCATTTTTTTTCTGTTTAAATTGTAAAAGATTTGTTCGTCCTTTTCCTGAACGAAATTTATGTGTAATCTTGTGTTGACATATTTTCAACCAATATGCTTAAGGAGGTAATTTAATCAATTCTTTTTATATGTCATTTATGCTTCAGCACAATCATTAAAAAGGAATATTTAATAGCATTAATCATAAGATTGGTACAACTTTTTGTGAAGATTATTTATTGAAGTGAGGATAGATTTTCATTCATTATGAACTAAAAAGTAGTTGGTTGATCGGCGAGGTCTTAAAAACGTCATAGAATTCACGATCGGCCATTCCATATTTGCTTTCGGCAATTAGGCGATGCAAATCTATGCTTTCTATCTGTCAATCGAATACCAATTTCTTGGATGCGTTTGAAAGCCTCAAGATGACTTGCAGAAAAAATGCTTTATAGGTTTGTCTCATGTCTCCGAAATAAACGGTCCATTTATTGATGGGCGAACGACGGGAATAGAACCCGCCCATGGTGGATTCACAATCCACTGTCTTGATCCACTTGGCTACATCCACCCCTACCCCCGCACAGGTTGAAGTCCCTATCTACGATCAATAAATAACTAATGTATGCGATAATTATATTGGATCAAATTCATTACTTTAAAATCAAAAGAAAAAATGGACCGGAGGTTAGATATTAGTTGTTTACCCTAGTTAACAGATTGATTTTGAATTTTTTTTTATAAAATTTATTTTTTTATTTTTTTATAAGAATCTCTATTATTACACTTACGCATAAGTGATCTAAAAATAACACAAAACATATCTATTTATAGTCAATTTCTTCTATTTAAATTGGATTGGATTTTTTACCCATTTCCTCTAATGAAATTTATCTGTTATTTTATGTTGACATTTTCTCAACCAATATATTCACGGAGGTAATCTTTTCACTCTTACTTATATGTCGTTTATGATTTTGACACAATCATCAAGAAAGACATTTAATAGCATTAATCATAAAAGTACAATTTCTTTGTGAAGATTATCTATAAAAACAATGATAGATTTGTTAAAAAAAATAATATGCATTCTTAATACAATAATTATTTTTGACCAAATTTGTTAGTTTAAAACAGCAACAAAAAAGGAACATTAAGAAATATTATTTTACCCAGTTCATATTGTGTAGAGGTTGTAAATATTTTTGTGGATTGTAATACACGAGAGATTTTTGTGAGGTCATTTTCTTCAATTCTTATTGTAAAAGGATATGTTTACCCGTTTCATCTAATTTGAATCGCAATATTAGGCGATAGTTTCTCTAGTGGATCGATTGATTTGGTAGTTTTTCGCAAATTCTTTTTCAGCTTTATGTTGTTGTTTGCAATACATAAAGTTACACATAAGTGACACGAGAATAGCACACAAGATATTTGCAATGTAGTTTTCTTGTATTTATATTGTAAACGATTTTGTTTGCCCTTTACCTGGAACAAAGTTATGTGTAATTTTAAGTTGACAGTTTTTCAATCAATATGTTTAAGGAGATAATCTCATCGATTCTTTTTGCATATCGTTTATGTTCTGGGCACTGTCCACAAAAAAAATATTTAATGAAATTTATCATAAGATTGGTACGACTTTTCCGTGAAGATTATTTATTGAAGTAGGGATAGATTTGTAATAAATAACTAAATGTATAAGACAACTATTGTGGACCAATTCATTAGTTTGAAAAAAAGAATCAAATTTTACCCTTAATGCGACATAGATATTGTTAACATTTTCATTGATTGCAACAAAAATAATTACAATAGATGACTTCAAATTTATGAAGACTTTTCAGTGAAGATTATTTACTGAAGTAGGGATAGCTTTGTAATAAATAAGTAATGTATACGACAACTATTTTTGATCAAATTCATTAAACTTTTTTTTTTTTTTAAAAAAAGTGATTTTTACCTTAGTTAATGTGACATAGATATCATAAATATTGTCGTGGATTCTCGAGCTGCTCTACACCAATTCACTGCCGCAAGACAAGATTAGTGAAAATCTAAGCGATTGGAAAAGGGTTTTACCTGGAAGGGATAAATCTGATTTATTTGAGAATCAACTCCTTGGATATGGATACATGGGGTCTGGTGAGAGCTTAGGGGTGCGAAAATTTGATTCCATGCCGGAGGAATCAGTATCTTGACCCGGTGGTGAAGCTGCAGACCGGCGAAGTTCCGACGAGCTCCTCAGTCTCTCCTTTCCTAATTTTGGGTTGCTTATTGTGGTTTTGTCAGCGACGTGTATATTTGGTTTTGTTGCGTTGGTTTATTTCGTGAACTTTTGTACATATTGGTTTTCCATTATTATCCATAAAATACCCCACTGAGTCCTACTTGGTGGTTTTTAAAAAAAAAAAAAAAATTTATGAAATTGTTTAACCACTGTGGAAATGATCTTCTATGATTTTGTGTTTGCTGTGTTTTTATGGTCTCTAGATTCATTTTCGTTCAACTAAGTGTTTAGATAGTTTTGTAATGAAAACAATTTCGCGAACACAAAATCAACACAGAAATTCCTAAAGGACTGAATGAGTTAAGCTATTTTCTATTAGTCAACATATAGAATTCACTTGAACCATCTTTTGTGATGGTGGAGATCCTGAATAAAGAATTAAAAAAGAACTTGGATAATCAAAGATTGCACCGATAAGATATGGGGGCAATATTTAAATTTTGCTCCAATCCTATTGGAAATTTTCAATGTTGTTAGTAATTCATTATAATTTTGGTTCATCATACTTTTGCCACTAACAAATCTTCGGCAAATCGTCTTATATTAACTATAACATTGTCAATGCTTTAGCTCCCATAGTCAAATGGATAAACTCCATGTCTCTAAATTTTTCGAGGAAAAAACAAGTTTATATTTATCCCCAACTTTTGACTATGATTTAGTAGAATAATATAAGATCAAACGTCTAATTAAGGATAAAATTCCTCGATTTTAAATGGTGCTCGGATAAATTTAATCAATTCCCTTACTACAAGGTCACAGACTCACAGTGGTATTGTCACATACATAGTTATTTTGCTTAAATGTCACTGTCAACTGTTACATCAACATTTTCAAGTTTCAACAAATGGTTTTGATAATGTCAAAATGTAATGTCGAGGATTTTGCTGGGATTTAGCTTTATTTAGTCAAATTTTCGTGCGTCATGTACATTATATTCTCTGTGTTTTTTATTACTAACAAGAAAAGCCCTACATAGCCTTAGTGTCCTACGCTCCTACTAGTAAGTATGGGACCATTTCATATGCCTATAGCATTACTGCATTATAATCCCATCATTGTTATATTTTCTCTTTAATTTTTGGTGAACACTTAACTTGACCTTGACCTTGACCTTGACCTTGACCAAATAGATAGAATTTTGCTAGTACACTCACATAGTATACAATACATGTTCATGTGTATATATAATTGCGTGTGTATACGTACATGTATACATTACAAATATACACATATGTTTTAAATTTCTATAAGATTTGGTATTGAATTATACAAAACCATAGAAAGAATCTTATATATATGCTTAATCTATTTTTGGCATTAAACACCCTTCACCCTTTATTGCCATTTTTGTTATTTCAAATGCCAGTCAAAGGGTTTGAGAATTATTCTAGAGTAGAATCACAAATTATATGTTAAGGCAGGAATTAGTCAATTTAATTAAGAAGACTTATGGTTGAGTACAAAGGGTTAAAAAGTGGAATGCAAAAAATATTCTCACCAGAAAAAATTACTTTTAATTTCCTCTTACTAACTAAAAAAAAAATAAGATTAAAATATCATACCTCGTAAGATTTCTCAAATTTTCCTAACTTCTAAATTTCCACAAACTTACATCAGCAAAAGAAAAAAAAGTAATTGTAGATTGATGCTGATCATATTGTTGAAAAATATTTACATGAGAAATTAGTGTTAGTGACATACTGACATATTAGCATTAGACTAGTTAAGAGTCACCCGAAGTGGAAAGTGAGATATAATACCAGCAAGTAGGTTGCCTGCATTAGTCAAAAATATTAGTACTTATTAAATTTATACCAACCATACTAATTATGCATAGTTAAATTTTTGAGAAAAAAATATGATAAAATACATGCATATCTTATTTGGTGTAACTAACGAATCTGATAAATAAAATCCCGCACTTTCTTCATAGTTCACACTCAACTCTTTTTTTCTTTTCTGAATTTAATGAATACTACAAGTAATTTGCACTGTATTATTGGTCCAGTTAAACCCCAAAAGACTCCATTTGGCATTGAATGAGTATTTGGTCAAAAAAAATTGAATAGATACCTTGACCATTGCACTGGTTGCTTGACAATAGGGGTAATGTTAAATGTTTAGCATTTTATTTCTGATTCCAATTTTTGTTAGGGTCCATGTCTAAAAGTTAAAGGTCATTCCAAGTACACTGCACTTTACTCAATTTACAAAAAGCCAAATACGAGTAACAACTTTATTTTATATGCTGTGTTTTACATGTGAGAATTGATCTCTTCATATAAAATGTGAATCCATAATAATGACGCTTTAGTAGGTTAGATGAAAACAAAATAAAGTGTTGTTTACATATGCCATAACATTTTTTTTTTCCGTAGAGAATTTGTCAGACAATCCAAATATTAAACTGTTATTAAGGAAATGTAAAGCGGATAATTAGAGGAGAATACATCAATTTTTTTTTGAAACAACGAGAGTATATTGACCGGCAAAGTCACCTTCCAAAATGGATTTAGAATTAAAAAAAGCTAAAGCGGAAATTATGCTAATTATTGGAACACTATTATTAAATTGTAAAGACCATTTCTCTTAACATACACGATTTTATTTTACTTCTGACGTCTCAAAATATTTTATATTGTTTTTTGTTATACAAATTATTATGTATCTGTGTGTGTATTTTACAATATTTAAGCTATTTAGTAGTTTAAATTAGATTTCGATATGTAGTTTTATGGACTAATTTACAAACTTATTTTAATTTTAATCATAACACTTCCTTTATCTGAAAAAAAGGACGACAAAGCTTTCATTAATACATTTGCATATAAAAAGTATGATTGTAGAGAATTGAACTGTTTAATTCAATATGATTTTCCCAAAATGTATTAAATTAAAATTAAATATTTGAAGGTAGGGTCCACATGGCCGACCAACAAAGAAGAACTGATGGTCCACAATACACTTTCTTTTTTTGTGATTGTTCTCCTAAAGAAAACATGACTGCCAGGCAAAGTTAACTTCCAAAAATACAAAAATAGAAAAGTTAAAAATTTGTGTACAATTTATTCAGTAAGAATAAATGAGAAAGAGGAAAAGAGAAAAGAGATAAATAAAGAGAGAATAGTTTGTTGCCAAGTGTCCATTTAACTTTAAGGGGACCAATTCCTTTACTTTCCTTGGCTGTTTTTCCTTTTTCTCGTGTGCTTCAAAATTCATTCAATTTCGTTTGGTCCATTCTACATCATTTAAACAATTAGAAATAAATTATATCGATAGACAAGATTTTAAATTTTTGGTCATTTGTTATATTATTGTGGTAATGGATTCATGCATTGTTAAAAAAAAAAAAAACATCAACTATGTATATAAGTGATCAAACGTAAAGCAACGTTCTCTTGATATAGTTTTAAACGACAAGAGTTATAGTAGTTAGATCTTTCTGTGTATCGAATCGAACTAAAAAATAATAATGATTCAACATAGATTGCATCTCAAAATAAACGAATGTTAAAGGATGAAACGTGCCAAATAGATCGTGCATCTATCGTGTTACATGTTTGTCGTAATAATGTCTTGCGTGAAGTTACCCATTTAAATAAAAATCCTCTTTTATATAGGTCAACGATTCTTCTCTTTATAAAGTATCGCCACTCTTTAATTTTTCATTTTCTTTAAGAAATTTAAACAATTTTTAAATGTTTTGAGAATAGAAAATGCCCGCGATATAAATTTGTATTTAATTTCAGATATCTATATATGATGATCAATGAATGAATTTATCATATATTAAATTTTGCTTTGAAACTGATAGATTTGAAAAGAATGTGCATATTGGTCCGAGTGAGATGGAGTAGTAAAAACAATCAATTAAGTTCGAAGTTCTGTGTTCTAAAATTAAATTTTCAGATATATGTATATTATGATCAATGAATGAATTTATCATATTAAATTTTGCTTTGAAACCAATAGATTTGAATTGAAAGGTGAGGAATGTGCATATTAGGCCGAGTAAGATGAGTAGTAAAAACAATCAATTAAGTCTGAAGTTCTGTAATCTAAAATTAAATTTTCAGATATCTATATATTATGATAAATGAATTAATTTATCATATTAAATTTTGCTTTGAAACTGATAGATTTGAACTTGAAAGGCGAAGATGTGCATATTTATCCGAGTGAGATGGAGTAGTGAAAACAATCAATTAAATCTGAAGTTCTGTGTTCAAAAATTAAATTTTCAGATATCTATATATTATGATCAATGAATGAATTTATCATATTAAATTTTATTTTGAAATTGATAGATTTGAACTTGAAAGGCGGAGAGTGTACATATTTGTCCGAGTGAGATGGAGTAGTGAAAACAATCAATTAAGTCTGAAGTTTTATGTTCTAAAATTAAATTTTCAGATACCTATATATTATGATCAATGAATGAATTTATCATATTAAATTTTGCTTTGAAACTAATAGATTTGAACTTGAAAGACGAAGAATGTGCATATTTGTCAGAGTGAGATGGAGTAGTAAAAACAATCAATTAAGTTTGAAGTTCTGTGTTATAAAATTAAATTTTCAGATATCTATATATATATGATGAATGAATGAATTTTTCAAATTAAATTTTGTTGTGAAGCTGATAGATTTGATCTTGAAAAGCGAAGAATGTGCATATTGGTTCGAGTGAGATGGAGTAGTAAAAACAATCAATTAAGTCTGAAGTTTTATGTTCTAAAATTAAATTTTCAGATACCTGTATATTATGACCAATGAATGAATTTATCATATTAAATTTTGCTTTAAAACTGATAGATTTGAACTTGAAAAGCGAAGAATATGCATAATTGTCCGAGTGAGATGGAGTAGTAAAAACAATCAATTAAGTCTGACGTTCTGTGTTCTAAAATTAAATTTTCAGCTATCTATATATTATGATCAATGATAGAATTTATCATATTAAATTTTGCTATGAAATTGATAGATTTGAACCTGCAAGGCGAAGAATGTGCATATTTTTCCGAGTGAGATGTAGTAGTAAAAACAATCAATTAAGACTGAAGTTCTGAGTTGTAAAATTAAATTTTCCGCTATTTATATATTTTGAACAATGAATGAATTTATCAAATTAAATTTTGTTGTGAAGCTTATAGATTTGAACTTGAAAGGCGAAGATATTGATTTGAGTGAGATGGAATATAGTATAAACAATCAATTAAGTTCGAAGTTCTATGTTCTAAAATTAAATTTTCAAATATCTAATTTTATGATCAATGAATTAGTTTATCATATTAAATTTTGCTTTGAAACTGATACATTTGATCTTGAAAGGCGAAGAATTTCCATATTTGTCTAAGTGAAATGGAGTAGTAAAAACAATCAATTAAGTCTGAAGTTTTGTGTTCTAAAAATAAATTTAACGTATGATTTATAAATATGCTTGTAAGAACAAGATCGAGTAAAATCATATTAAACTTTTCACTTTTCACATTTATAAATCATTAATTAAGTTTCAACATTTATCATCATTATTAATTAAGTTTTATCATCACCAGGTTAAAGTTTCTCAAATACCGTAGCTATAGTTTGCTTGCATAATAATGAAATTTCATACTGTTTAACCCCAAATAGTGGATAACAATTAAATTTGTAAGTAGTGGAAAAGATACGTGGATAGATTTAATTATAATATAGGATAGTATCAAATAAGTAATGATATGTATTAGCAAATAATAGCAATGGAAACTAGAGAAGAAGAATTGACAAATGCTGCGAATTGGTCCGGTCTGGAAGAAGCTTCTTTTAACCGAGCCAAAATACTTGAGGAAATATTTATGCCACTTTGCTGATTACAATCTGTTGAATAGCAAAAATCTAACCTAAAAAAGGAAGGGATAGCCCTCTATTTATAGCTAACAGCAAATGAGCCACAGTACAAATGTAGAAAAAGCCATTCTAGAAAAACCCTAAAATGGATAAGGCGTCTGTACGGTCTGACACCCGTACTGTTGTCAACGCAAGTGGCGGAATGGTTAGATGACGCGTGGCCTGCCCCATAACTGATTATCCGATCCTATGTTGAGTGTGCTCTTTAGGCTCGGGTTTTCCGTGCTTCAATAGAATATTCTCGGTGTCAAAGCAGAGTTGAATGTACTCACGACCCTTCGGTTTTCGTCCCTGCCGGTGGTTACGACCTTACTCTCTTTCGATTCCATTTTGGACGGCTTTATCCTTTACTCCGGTTCCAATCCCGCACAAGTTGGTCCGGTATTTTACCGTATACACATATATTCTAAGTAAATTTTTTAAAAGGAAAATCTACAATATAAAAAACGTAAACTAAGGAGATGTTTGATTTTAACTTGTAGATTCTTACTCAGCTTTGTTATTGTTAAACAATACACAGACAAAGAGGAACCCAATATTTTCTGCCCGGACATGAACATAAAAAAGAATGAAAAACATATAGGAATTGAAATCTAAATGTTTTATATTCGTAATCCCCTTAAATTCAAACATTAAGCAGTAATAAACCTTGTAATCATATGGCCCTCCCTAGAGGTGGTAATTTGAGCTCATATTTAGAAAATTAGTCCATTTTACCCACATGTTAAATGAAGCAGGCCACTCATATTTCGTTAATCGCTCTTCTTTTGGGGTGGTCTTTAAATTTTGCCCCTCATAATTCAAATCTATAAATTTTACCCTTCGACTAAAACCCATGGGTTCCAGGTTCAAACCCCCTCTCAGTCAAAATTTTAAAAAAAATTCACAAGGCTAAGTTTAAATTTCGCTATGCCCCAACCCAAGATACACTTGTTAAGGAATTACCAAAGTTATGCGGACCCGCATACTTATGCCTTATGGGCGACTTGGCATAAGTATGCCGGGTCCGGCATAACTTTGGTAATTCCTTCACAAGTTTATGCCGAGTCCGACATATTTATGGGCAAACTTTTAATGGGCAAACTTTTAGTTAAGTTTTAACTAAAATCTTTTCCTAGTTATCTGTACATTTTTTTTAGTTAAAGCATAACTAAAAGTATGCCCATATAAGCATAACGTTTCCTTAAGACATAGACTTTGTCTTATAAGGCAAATTTTTAGTTATGCCTTAAGGAAAAGTTCCGTCTTACGCAAGATATTTTTAGTTATGCTTATTGCAGATACTTTTAGTTGTGCGCTAACTAAAAGTCATTTCCATAAGGCATAACAAGGAAAAGACTTTTAGTTAAGACTTAAATAAAAGTTTGTCCATTAAAAGTTTACAAAGATGCCCTCACCGCATAAACTTGTTAAGAATTACCAAAGTTTACGGACCGCATACTTTTGCCAAGTCTCCATAAGGTATGGTAGTATGTTCCTATCCGCATAACTTTGGTAATTCCTTAACAAGTTGTATGCCGGTCCGACATACACGTGATCCAAACCTTGCCTTGCATTTTTTTTTTTAATTTATGCTTGAAGCGGGGGTTCGAACCGGAACCTCATGATTTCGCGCGAACACTCGTGGTTGCAACGAAAGACAAAAATTAAAGACCAAGAATATGAATGGCATAATTTAAAGACCACAAATATGAGGGGCAAAATTTAAATACCACCCCAAAGTTAAGGCAATCCGCGTAAAAAAATTTATTTCAGGTGGGTAAATATGGGCTTCAAGTCTCTTTTTAACCCATAAAAATATGGGCAAATATGGGTAAAATATGGGTATCCATATAAGAACACACTAGACCAATAACAAGTCATTTTAAAAATGAGAAATTTCTTTCTTACTTCCTACCCCAACCCGTACCCCACCATGCCCCCCACCCCACACATTTTTTTTTTATTTCATATATTTTATTTTTCCTTTATAAAAAGCTTATAAAAAAGGAGATTTTTTTTTTACCTCTCACTCCGATCCCTACCCCCACCCCAACCATACCCCCCTCCCAAAAAAAAAAAAAATCAATTTCATATATTTTACCTTTATAAAATTTTATAAAAAATGGAAAAAAAAAGTTCTTATCCCCACCCCAGCCCTACACGACCCCCCACCCCACAAATTTCAATTTCAAATATTTTACTTTTATAAAAAATTTATAAAAAATTTCTTACCCCCACCCCACCCCTCTTAGACCCCCCCCCCTCCCCCAAAAAAATCAATTTCATATATTTTACTTTTATAAAAAAAATTATAAAAAAAAAAAAAAATCATACCCCACCCACCCCCTCCACGACCCCCACCCCTCACCCCCGAAAATTATATTAAAAAATTAATTTAACTTGACAAAAGAAAAAAAATTATAAATATACACTCGAAATAATAAGACACTTGTATAATATGGGTTAACTCATAACCAATTCAGCCATTTATCACCCAACCCATATTTACCCACATAAAATATGGGCGGTTAAAACCCAACTCATTTTTGTTCGAACCATTTTCAACTAAATCAAATCCAACCAAACCCACTCATTTACCACCCCTAGCCCTCCCCTATAAAAGTTCTTTTGATAATAGGTATTCTATTAATCTGACATCAGCCCCTAGTTTCATCTGTGCACGAGTGTTTGCATTTAAGTTTTAGCAAGTTGATTAGTATTTTGGTGATGAAGAAAAAAAGAGGTTGAATAGTTATATGGCCCATGAGTGTTATTGGATGACGTTTGGGCTCAGCAACGTGTTGATGTACTCCAATTTCAGATAAGGCTATGGGGCCCATAATATTGGACCCTATGGTAAATATACTTTTTTGTGGATATTGCTATTTATTCTATATTTATTTTTTAAAATTTCACACGTTTGCTCACTTTGAAACAACTTCAGACATGCGACGTCAGAAATTACATGAGTATGAATGAAGTTTAATCATTTTTGCCTAAAATTCAAGCAAAAATGATTATTTAATAATTTACGGGGTACCTTATTTGGAGAGCTATTTATTCTATACTTATTTTTAAAAATTTCTTACAATCCCTTTACCTAAATAACAATTTCTATATTATTAATCATTGCATAACAATTTCTATAATGTTCGCATAATTGGCATGTAAATAATTAATTACATAATATATTAATTATTTAATTAGAATTAATTAACATTTATTTTTATTTTATTCTATAATTATTTAATTAATTTATATAACTTAAGCGAACACTAATGCGATAAATACTTTGATCTCCATAAGGTAAATGGTAAAAAAAAAAAAATTAAAAGAAAAAAGAGTAAATGCAAGAATTACTATTTTCTTGCACGCATAAGTGATTTGACAACAGTGCTTTAATAAACCACTAAACGACAACGTTCAATTTTGTGCAAACAGAAGTTATTACGTGTGAATTGGGAATAGGAAAACTATCATTTCATACCTTAGTGTGGTCCCCACTGGGCAACCACTGACAAGGTCTTCACACACATGCACTAAACCACACGTGTAATATCTCATGCTATGTACGAGTAATACTTTAGAATTTATAAGGGTATCTAATTACACAGGGTGGTACTAATACTCCCGTTTTAATTTATGTGAACGTATTTAACTGGAATAAATAGATTTTTGGCCCTTTACAATTTTCATCTCCTTCGCCCCCCCCCCCCAACTGGCCGCTGCTCCCCACCACCGGCCGTCGCACCACCGCCCGCAACCGCCGTCCATCATAATAATTAAAAAAATAAATTATACACCCCCTCCCCCAATTTTCATCTCCTTCGCGCCCCCACCCCCAACTGACCGCCGCTCCCCACCACTGGCCGCCGCCCCCAACCGCCGTCTTCCCACCTCACCAATAATTTATTTCCCTTTTCTTCTCTTATTTAGGTCTATCAATGTCTTTACAAGACCCACCAACCTTTAATGAAAGGTGAGATAAAAAAAGAGTCATAGTAATGGTGAATTCCCATTTTTTCCGGTGAACGAGTCATAATAATGGTGAATCCCCATTTTTTCCGGTGAACAAGATAGCAATGCTACTTTTCAGATCTAAAAAGGACAAAAAAATGGTGGTAAAAAATAACATCCAATTCAAAAATTAATTTTATATAAATAATTAAAAGAAATGAAGTGTTATAATGAAGAAGAAGAAGAAGAGAAAAAAAAAAAAAAGGAAGAAGAAGAAGAAAGGAAGAGAAACAAACGTGGATTAAAAAAAAAAAAAAAAAAAAAAAAAAGGAAGAAAATGGAGAAGAGAAGAGAAGTACAGTGAAGAAGAGGAAGAGAAGAGAAGTACAATGAAGAAGAGAAGTACAGTGAAGAAGAGGAGAAAAAAAAAAGGAACGTACAGTGGGGTGGGGCAGGGGACAGACAGGCAGCTGGGGGGGGGGGGAAGGTGGGTTAGTTTTTTATTAATTTATCTATTAAATTTTATTTAAAAGAGGTAAAATTTTAATAAAAAAAAAAAATTAAGGATGAAAGGGCTGGTCCACGCGCCCAATAAAAAGTAATCAATCATTGCGCCACGTAGCGCCACATGTGCAAAAGGTGCCCAATAGGATCAATTTAGATCGATTTAAGTACTAATAGTACAACCCTTGCCAGAAATTTAAAATAAAAATGTGGCAAAGTTTAGGGGGCTATCTATGACTTAAGCCTTTAGAATTTATAAGGGTATCTAATTACACAGGGTGGTACTAATACTCCCGTTTTAATTTATGTGAACGTATTTAACTGGGAGAAATAGATTTTTTGCCCTTTACAATTTTTTTTTAGTTTTATGACCTTTTTACATGGGCACAGACTTAAAGAAAGAAGAGAAGACTTCTAAACTTGTGGTGCTAAATGAGTGACATATGTTTTGTGAGGCTATAAATAATTACATAAATGTAAATTGTTTTCAAATATAAAAAAAGTCATTTTTTTTTGCACGAACTAAGAAGAAAATAGGTTCACATAAGTAAAAACGGAGGGAGTATACATGGCAGTGTAACTATATTAGCTCTATGAGTCATACACATGGCAGTGTAACTATATTAGCTCTATGAGTCATTTATTATTGATATATAGTTATAGCAAATATAGATTAATAATCTCGGGCTAGTCCCCAAAAATGGCCGTGCTTTAGCGTTGGGGACAAGTAAGATTGTTATCTAGTTTATCCGTTATCGTTATTACAAATTGAATATTCTGTTAATATGTCACCGTGCCAAAGTCTACCTTCGCATTAGGAGTTTCCTTATTTCAGATTATGTAAAGTACCCAAGGGCGTAAGGCTTTCAGTTGGTTTAAGAGACGAGAAAGAAATTCGTTCTATTGCCCAGTGCCTGAGCTAAAAATAAAACGTAATGAACTTGGCGATGCAAGACGTGTATTTTAGGAGTCATGACAAGGTGAAAGAGTAAATCGATTTAATTTTTATTAGAAGAAAATGATCATTATTTTCTTCATAGTAAGATAAGAGGAAGAATGAATAAGAACAAGAGATTGTTGATGAAATTACAAAAATGGAAGAGCAAATAAACCCTGTTAGTTTCTTGTAAAACATCTTGAATATAAGCAGTGTGGACGGTTATTAGCTACGAACTTAATATTTTGACACATAATATGATTATACATGTTAAAACCTATTAATTTCTTCACAAATATTATTGAATTCATAACTTTAAAAGTTCAATATATTTTCTTTTAAATTTTTTTAAAAATCGAATACATATTTAAATTCCAAATTCGTTATGGTCATATAACAAGATGAAAGGTGTGTACAAGACTAGTTGACAACTGCATTAATCATCTCTAGAATTCGAAGACCTTGACTTGACTTAATAGTTGTCAAAATGGAAGTCTAATAATTTCGTGATATAAATCCAAATGCGAATCCTTAATTAACATTGGTTAACAAGGCCCGATACTAAAACCAAGAAGTATAACATTCAAATATTCAATTCTCACCAAATGCGAGTGTGTGTTCAATTTATAAGTCAATTTTTTCTTTTTACTACTCCGAAATTGAGTAACTATTAGCATCTCTAATACTTGGCGCTCGACTAATCTGAATTTGTACCAGACGAAAGCCCCATTTTAGGAATTTAACATTTTTTCCTAAAGATGATTAAATCCCTGATTAAAAATGAAAAAATACTTATTATACTATTACAATCTTTGATGATGTTGTGATTTTTTTAAAGTATATCTCTGTCCCATTTATTAATCTCAATATACGTGGCATACTCTTGCAGGACTCCTGTAAAAAGATGTTTCAGTAGCTTGGACCACAAAGAATAGTTAGAATTATTATAAAACTGTATTGCCATCAAAAGCCTAAACCTTGCAAAAGTAAACCAACCATTAAAACAAAATTAGACCCCAAAAGCAACAAATAGTTAATGATTAACTCTCACAAAATAAAGAAAAACTATTTCAAGAAAGGCAAAAAGAAAATGTAACTAGTCGTTATTGGTAGGAATAAAAATGAAAATGTTGGTTTCTCTTTCTATGTAGGAACTTTAGAGAGACAATTGTATTGATAACACAATATCTTTTATGATTGTTTCTTGAAATAATAGACCCTCTTTCTTTATCACTACTCATCATTTCTTCTTTTTTCTTTATAGACTTTTAAGAACATGGGATCGTAGTTAAGTATAGTACTACTAGCTTTAATAACTCTGTGAGCTTTTCTTGTTCACCTTGTTTTACCTTTTGTACTAAGGTAAAGTTGCACACTTTATATATGGGGGAAAAGAATAATAATGAAATTATTGGGACCCAAATTTCATAATTAGATCTGAGGAAATCAATCTCCTCGAAATCCTAATCTCATAATTATGCATTTAAATATTGATATATGTTACTGTCTTCTTTCTCCAAGCATAAATTAATCTTGAATATTTGTTCCATTACTTTGTTCATGATTGAAATCTTATTATATAATATTACCGCGCTATAACTTGTCTAAAGCGGTCAAATTGTTAGAAGTGGGAATGCACTTATGATAACGTTATTACTTGAGAAAAAAATATATATGAAGGATTAATGTTCCAAAGTGAAACCGAAAAATAATTAAATTGGAAAGAATATATATACTAACAACTTGTTTGGATGGATGTTACCCATTGTATCCTATTGTTACTTCAAATATAATATTTTTTTGCTTGTTACTTAAATTTTATTATATCATATTATTAAATTTATTGTTATATAACGATGAAAAATATGATTTTATGAAACAACCGATTTGGTGCGGTCGCGTTGCTATCATATTCTTTATTTATTTTGTCCTTACTTATTATTTGATAATTCATTTTTACCATTACCCTCTAATACTTTTTTTTTTTGTAATATTATATGTTTATTCTTTAGATTAATTACTGGTGCATGACATTGTGGAATAACAAAAACGTACAATCTATTCAACTATTGTATTTATTAAAATGATACAATATAGTATGATATATTATGAACTATACATACAACCATCCAAATAAGTTGTTATTGGCTAATTGTCATTTTCCATTTAGGAATATGGCCAGATCTAGTCTAATTAGTGGTTGATATTTGTGAGAAAAGTAGATAGACAATTCATGGAGACATGTTGAAGTTGAAGTATCATATTATTTTGGTACATTTGAACTATTACAGACGTAGGAGAAAACTAAAATGTGGTAAATCCGACATTTTAGGATAATAGAAAAAAATATAGGACCTAAACTGTAGCTCGTTGAACTTGGAGGATGTGTTTCACCTGAAATGGTTTGAGCTATGAAAGTTTTGTGAAGGGCTCCAATCAGTACTCTATTTGTTTCACTTTATATGGTGACCACAACGATTATGCTTTTAAAATATTTTAATTCTAAAATATTACAATTTATAATATCTTATTGTGGGTGACTTAACTATGCGAATTTTATTTTAAGAATATTAATCGTTTGGACATTGTTTTGAACTCAAAGATTAAAATGAGTATTTGAAAAATGAAATTTTATCTAAATATGAATTTCACTTGATAAAATAAAAAATGTGCGCTGAAAATATTATTTCACTTGAAATACTCCTTAAACTAGCAGTATTTTCTATTTTAAGTTCTCTATTTCAAATCGAAGTTGAACAAAATTTATAAAACAAATACTGATAAATATGAGGTATGTGCAAACGCCTATTAAATCAATGTTGAATTAAGGCTGAAAATTAGAAAATTTTACCCTCGTGCTACAAACTTATTCCTTTTTATCACAATTACGGTAAATACTTATTTACATCGGAGTTAAATGAGTTAAGGAGGTGAGAATGCATGTTAATTAATCATGATTAAGTGCTAAAAACCTATGTACAAACACATGTTATGCATCCATTATCTTGGTATAAACACTGGGTGCAGATAAATTTTTAACCAAAACTATTGCAATTGAAAAAGGGTTTGGTAAATGAAATTTTGCGTGTGGGTCCTCTTGATATCCTTTATTTCCTTTTTCATACCCCTCATTTCCAACAAGGTATATGAGGCATCAGAATCAGAGTGTAGAATTTTGATGGTACTTTGTACAATGTTACACATCCCATCATAATTATAGAGGGGTCCCCATGTTTGTTTTATCACTGATCAGTGATCAGTCACAATTATTTGATCCTACGCATTTGAGGCCTACAGTAGAAGTTGGTTTCTCCTTTGTAAAGTAGGAAAATTTACCAATTGGACTATCAAATATTCATAAAAGTCAATTATCCATCAAAA
This sequence comes from Lycium ferocissimum, assembly GCF_029784015.1. NCBI lineage: Eukaryota > Viridiplantae > Streptophyta > Magnoliopsida > Solanales > Solanaceae > Lycium > Lycium ferocissimum. Next base: position 3,883,598 of record NC_081342.1, on the reverse strand, counting down.
TTATGCAGGGGTGCGTTATTAACCCTTAAAATTTCTCAATTATCAAAAATATTTGATAGAAGACGGATCACTTATGTGTCAAAACATAGCGGTGATTTTTTCTTCTTGCTTACCAAACCAGCCATTCAAGAACATCTAACTTTAGAATGTGAACTTATGCTTATCGTGTTATTATACGTTTTTTTGGTAATTTTTCTTTCTCGAACGTTAGAAATGTCATTTGTATAAGGATCTCTTCCAAGACCAAAACTCTCAAATAAAGAAGTTGCTCCAATTGTTCTTTATAAAAGTTTTTCTTTTTTCTTTTTCAATTTAGCTTAAGATAATTCTTTTAGCAAGGAAATAGTTGCATAATGTGTAATTCACACTGTATCTTGCTGATAATTATATTTTCTTAATTAACAAAATATAAAGAGAAGCTGAGACCAACTTCTTTTGGGACTAAAATGGAGTAAATAGTCTGCACTATGCAAAAACAAAAAAAACGAAGTTATTTCATTGTCTTAATGATTAGTAACGAATTTCTTTTTAGATAATTTTTTCATTTCTTCCAACCTTTTTGCCAAATAGAAAATAAATTTGGGACCATTGCTGCAAGTATATCACTTTGTCCTATTATGAAACATCAATAGATAATAATTATAGGTTTGAATTCTTCAAAATGTCGAAATCAAATTTATTATTTTCTAGCTATACTGCTAAAACTGTTATATCTTATATTCTACTGATATAGGATTCAATTCTCACAAGTTCTTTAATGTCCTTTTCCTCTTATATTGAACTTTTCTCCTATCTAAAAGAAATTTTAAACAATATCTCTTTTTCTTTTTTAATAAATCTTACTCACAATATCTTAGTAGCTTGACTTGCAGGCTAACTTTAGTTTTCTCCTGGAAAAATGCCAAAGTTTCGTGACAGCCTTTGAGAAGCTACATTTTTAAACTTCCACACTAATCTCGTCCTATTTATTTATGTTTAAGAAATTATTTCAACATCTTATGCAAAATAAACTATGGGTTACGTCAGTCAAATAATAAAAATACGCTAGGGAGACCCCACTTCCGCATTATTTCGTTGGCCAACCAATCCCTATAAGTTACACATAGTCAAAACCTATCTCCCACACCCCACACACTACGTTTTATAGTAATATTTTTTTCTACAAAATTCCCTTAAACATAGGGACAAGACAACTAGAGGTAAATGCATCATTTAAGTTTTTGGTGCAGAGTACTATTGCAACAATTTGTGCAATGTTCATTAGTCTAACTTTGTTCAACTAGTAGTCTTATAATTTGAACCAAATGTAATGGTTACGTGTATGGGTGTCAAATAGCTGGGTTGAACTAAATTTAGACGAGTCAAAAGAAAGAAAGTGAGCTAATAAATAGTGGGATTAATGTTACTTGGATTGAAATAGGTTGTCAAAATGGGCTAAATAATGGGTCAACACGGCCGAGTCAACTTTTATCAAGTTTTGATTCATTCAATTGTTTTCTTACAATCTAATTACCTAATAAAACTTTTTTGTTTGTTAATTGTTATGACTATATATAACATATCAAAAAAAAAAAAATCTATTTTAAAATATTTTGACAAGGTTTTTCATGGATCAATTTGGTTTACAATTCAATACAACTTCTAAATGAGTTAAATTGGGGGAGTTAAAATGGAATGAATTAATAAATGAACGGATAAATAGCCCGCCAAACTTAGATGAATTGGCCGGATCATGTTTTCATGAGCCAATTTTCGACCCTTAATTACGCCTATACTAAGGGACCGGTTGTTTGCAAATGTAACATATGATTATAGCATAACACCCAGCATTAGCATTTTGATACTATTCAGGATTAACAATGCAGTGTTTGATTGTTATTTTGTTGCCCGCATAAATAACACACGCATAAGTTATGTAGGACTTTGTGCATTATTTTATGTGAGACAGAAGGCGAAATAAGAATTCTAGATTAGTAATACATGAATTAACTCTCATGTATTAAATGTTTTTCTTAACAAAAATAAATAGAACACATATTTTAGTCCTGACATTACAATTCATTAATCCTTACATTATCAATTTCTACAATGAGCCCCTGATTGTTCATATTCTCCATCTGCATACGTATAACATAGTAGATTTAATTATAGACATGCAAGGTTATCCAGATATGTGTAGGTGCACATAATATAGTATTATATTTAGCTTATAACTTATGTTGTTTAGAGGGTACGGTGTGATCCGAAAAAGGTCTTGTCAATGGCGTGTGGGGAACACTTATATGTCCAAAATAAAATACTTATTAAATCTTGATTAATTGCAGATGAAGGATGTCCCAGATGCATGAAATTAAGAGGTTTTGCTTTGTCTGATACCTTTTTTTTTGGGTTGCTTTGCCGTGTAATTTTCAATGTTCAAACTCTGAAAAATAATCTTTCAAATCGTCTTTTTGCTGTCATCATATATTTTTTTATAAATAAAATACAATTTTCTAATATGATGAGTAGTGTTTTCTTTTTGATACCCTAGTTAAAAAGGATTATATATTAGAATTAGAGAAGTGACTTTTCATATTCATTAGCGTGCCATTACGTACATTTAGGGGCAGAGTTAAATTTTCTTTTTGATACCCTAGTTAAAAAGGATCATATATTAGAATTAGAGAAGTGAATTTTCATATTCATTAGCGTGCCATTACGTACATGTAGGGGTAGAGTTAAAGGGCCGAAAAGAAATTCAACCGAATCTTATTCCCTGAAATATTTTATTTCAGAAATAGGGTGAAAATGAAATTTTTAATTATATATAAACTGTTGAATCCATAAATAAAGATTTTGATATAACGGCATAGGGGATTTAGAAAATTATTTTAGGTCACATGGTCAAATCTTAAGTGTGAATCTTTAACTTTTTAAAATACCCGTTGTGTAATGAGCCGTGGGTATATCTGTATCCATTGCTTTCGGTCTCTCTTTCTCTCTCTGTATTTATGTTAAAAAAGATTTTAAAGAATTAATTTCTTTTAGTAAGTTTGCACACAATTTATATATTGTGAAGCTACATTATTCACAATGAGCAGCAGTTGCTTTGTGGAGAAATTTTTTACATTTAAGATAGTGGCCATGTTTTTATGCTGTTGGAATAAAAAAAAATAGGGTATCAAAATTTCACAAGAGAAATAATGATTTGTTTAAAGCCAGAAAGTGATTGATGAAGACATGAAGGTTTTTCTTATAAGGAAAAACTATGTAAGATGCAGGGCATTGTTTTTGTTCATTTATGTTTATCAATACTATACTTCTCATCAGATTCATCATAGTTGCTTGGATTCTTGCTTTTGGCTTATTTTCTCTTCTTTGGTAAAGATCCTAAACATACTAATATACTTTAAAAAGATATTTCATCTCAAAATAAGTTACAAAGTTCAAAATATGTTGATCAAATTATTTAATTTTTTTATAACAGTGGTGTTTCGAGTAACTCTTCATCTCAAGATGAGTTGCAAAGTTCAAAATATGTTGATCAAACCTTTTTAACGGTGGTGTCTATGTTGGGTTTTATTGATAGGTTGAATGGGAAATGGAGGGAAAAGCAGTGGAGGGAAAATGAGTTGTTCCCTCTTGCTTTATAAAATAAGCATTTGTCCCTCATAGGTGGTGGAAAGAAAAGTTCTCCTACTTAAAAGTAGAAGCACTCATTCTTGTTGCTAAAGGGTTAAGAAGAGGGTCTCCCCTCGCGTCGTCGTCGTTGCTGCTCGACTTCGGATTTGGATTTGGTCAATTGATTGATTAATAATTTTTTTGGACCAAATTTTCTTTAATTTTAATTACTTAATTAATTATTATGACCCATTAGTAACCCGGATCCGCGTGTCTGACCCGCGACCTTTGTAACAGATTTTGTGAAAGGTTGAAGGAGGTAATCATACTCTTTCCTGTTGTTTATTCTTGTTAGAAAGATCAGTAACTTAACTTCAATTGACATTATGAGATTAAAGTTTCCAGTAATCTAAGGTTTGTTGTTCCTTGGAGGTGGATTTATTGTATTACTATGATAGTTTAGTTGGACTCAGATTATTACTTACGAATTTTCTAATATTCTCTATTCTTCTACTCTCTTAAAAGTTTTTTTCTGTGTGTTATACTGCCGTTGAGTGGTTCGCACACATCGGAGTTTTTGTACCAATACACCGCGGTGAGTGAAATCTTTCTATCACCTGGGAGGACATATTCCACATACAACCTCGGGTATTTCTGGCGGAATAATTTCCTAAAGGACACACGTGCATTCAAGGGTTAGATTTACGTTCCTTAAAATATTTTCGTATACTCTTCTTAAATTATTTTTCCGATTACGTTTTACATTGGTTTATACTTTCGATTTTGTAAAGTTCTGGTTTACGGAAATTTTGCTAAGTTCTTGTTTAGTAATACGATTGATAACGATCTAAATGAAAGAATCGTACTAAATAACTCTATCTGCCAATGCTTAGGCTGATGAAGAAATTATCTTTTGTTTTTATCTTTGAGATTTTAACCTTGGTATCCAAATTTTAGTTCACTTCATTAAACATTAGGCAAGTGCTTACTGATCAAATCAATTACTAATTATTAGTGTGAAATCAAACATTGATTCTTTAGTCCCTTTGAAATAGGATTTAAACATCCACAAATCACTTCAAAATATGATAACAAATCATAATTTTTGTATACCTAAAGATATCTAATAAAAAAATGTTCAAAAGTCATAACTAAAGATATTAATTTGACTTATGTGAAATTTAATATCGTCATACAAGAAAAGATAGTAACATTTCTCAATTCACTTTATCTTTTGTTCAAGTTTGGGTCACTCTTTTAAAAATAGCATAGAAATGTAATTACATTTCAGGTAATATTCCTTTTCTTATAGTCTATAGGCATGACTTAGTCTATGATCACTAAAAAAGGATCTTTATGAATTACTTGAGAAAAAGAACCCCAACATGCAAAATTAAATGTTATGTCAATGGGATTGTCATCAAAATTGATGGTACTACTCTAGTGTAGCAGGTGATGATAGTCTTTCGAGTCACATCCAAAAACCTTATCTTTTTTATTTTATTTTTCTTTCATAAAAATAAGATTTTAGAAAAAAAAGCAGATGATAGGTCCCACTTTGAAATTATAGAATTTGATAGTTTTGAGGCCATGGTTGTGACTTGTGCAAAATAAAAGGCTTGGTGGTTGGTTATGAATCATTTGCCCATTCAACCTAATACAATTATTATTTCAGTAAAAAAAAAAAAAAACAAAGAAAAAGAAATAATTATATTCAGCATATCATTCAGGAATATACTTCCAAGTGGCTAACTCCTAAACGCACTCATGTTTCCTTGTCTTGTACTAACCATGTACATTCTACCACTACACTCCATATATGAAAAAGATCAAGAAAGTAGTCCATGCTCCATTGACAAAATATCTTGACCTATTGGATGGTAAAATTTAGTTGAAGTTTTCCTATTAAATTAAATGTGTTACTAATTTTATATGAAAAACAATTATTTTCTACCATCAACTAATTGCCTCTTAGGTTTTGGTTTAGCCCGTGTCTCATATTTGCTTTGGGTCCGATTAATCCAAATTTGTGTTGCGTAAGACTCATTTCTTATCTTGATTTTTTTTTAATTTCATGCCCTCGAATTCAATTCATCCCACCACAAGTCTTGGTGGTAAAATTTTCGCTACTAACCTCATATTTGCATACATAACTGAAACTGTAGTGGAGTGGTAAGTACTCTTTCATCATTAATTAGAGGTTTTAGGTTTGAATTCTGAGTACAGAATCACCTTTGTTAGGAGCGCTTTACCCCTCAATGTGGTCGTGATGTGAACCTGTATTTAAACAGACCCCATGTGAATGTCGGACACCTGAAAAAAAAAAAAACTAGAAAATAGAATAAATAAGATTCCTTCTTGCTGTTAGTATTATGTACTCGATAAAAAATTATGCAAAAACAATTTCAACTTTCAAGAGTTTATACTCTTATAAAAACAATACTAACGAATTTTATGAGTGTGAGTTTGAAATTCTACCCTAGACTATTTGATTTACTGGATTTAAAATCTATTATTCATGCGGATATCTTAACACATATTAGTGGTTTATCGCTAACGGGCGGATGAATCAATAACTTGTACACTAGTAACGTCCTTGCATCTAAACCTAAATATTGGCAAATGACTCTTCAAACTAGAATTATATCACATTATTTGGAACATAAAAATTTGATCCCTCCTGTTGGTATCAGTTTTATTAATGCTTTGTAGTATTAAATGAGATTAGGCATCAATATAATACGTAACATCTTCTTCTGAAAATGAGAAGGACTTTCAACACAACAATAAAAAATACTCAACAGACACTAATAAATAGGATGATGACAACTCATTTAAAATTAAATGCCGTCAATTTTTAGTACCTTTCAAACAGTTCAAATTCGGGACAAAATTATATTTTAAAGAACAAATCTGAACCTAGTATCTCAGATCTCTTATTCCTTTGGTCCATTATTTATCTCATCATTTTTGTTTTACATTATCCCCTAATTTTAAAATTACCAAAAACCACCTACACGGTTCAATATACAGTGACAGAAGAAATGAAGTGAAATAAATTTAAAAAGGAAATTCCTACAAATGATGTTGTTTTTTCTTGTATCTACATCTTGCCAGCTAATTTTTTTAATTTTATATTGTCTTCTTTATTGTTTAAAATGTAATTTCCTTGTCAGCAAAGGGTCCTTGTATTTTGGAGTCTATTCGACTTGCATCAATCATATTCTATCTTTGTTTTCAATTATGCTTAATTATCGTAGTAGCGCTGGAATCATTAATGTCAAATAAAATACCCAAAAACTAATAAAGAACCTTCAATTATTAGATACCTCATACTTGCCCCACATAGAGAAACACACTTTTTATTCTAACTCAATATCAATGAGCAGTCAGATGATAAAATATACCTTATGATAATTCGACTAATAATTCATAAAAAGCACAAAAATATTTTCATTATGATTATCAAGATAAATATATCTGTCTAAATAACACTGAAATTAAAATCAAAATGAAGCAATGAGTTTGGACGAGAATCGAGATGGTTTGTTGTTTCTATTTTTAAAAATAGAAGTGTTTGAACTAATTTGCGTGTATCTTAACTATTCTATTCTCTCTTCACCAGACAAATTGGCAATTCAATAGATAGATATTCCCTTGCTTACTTGATTGCTATTGAGATCGGATATCAGAGAGGGGGCTCTGAGCGAACTGTTTAGGGACCAATACCTGCTACCCCCAATCCCTAATAGTACAAATATCAAATAACTCTACCTACAAAAGCTTAAACAGACGGATACTAATTTTGATTTTCAGCATTAGAACAAAACTTTGAAACGATACAATGGGATTTCACCCCTGATCCATACTAATACGACCATGTCTTGTTTGCCTAAGTCACTTCGTTGTTGTTTTTTTTTTTTTTTTTTTTTTTTTTTTTTTTTCAAATAGTCATGTGAAAAAATGCAGGGTAACGCTGCGTACAATAAACTCTCGTGGTTCGACCCTTCATGGACCGCCAATGGGGCTTACCAACTCTGTGCAGGGCTGCTGCTTTTAGTCCCGTCTAGTTGATTCTTATGAAGTGTATTGAATGCTTTAAATCCATTATTTTCCTCTTTGAGCTCGGGTCATAGTAGCCGTGATAGTAACACCCCGAAGCCCAGCTACCGACCCGAGGGAATCACTGTAATAGCAATGACCCGAAACCCAGCCACCAACCCGAGGGAATCACTTAGCATTTCTTGTTTGTGCTAGGACTCTAGATTGTTGGCTTGAGCAATAGTGGTATTTTTCTTTGGTTCAAAGACCTAAACTAATTTAATTTTCCTTACTTTAATTGAAGTCTTTAGCAGTTCAGTTACAAGATCAAAATCGCTCTTTCTCCCTTTTTCAAAAGTTTGTCTGACAAAGACTGTAGTACAACTAGCATATGTCATCCTACAAGAAACAAAAGGTTCGTTGTTGGACCTGTCTATTTCAATGCACCTTCTTCACGAGAGGACCAATACTATACACGAGACAGTTAACCAGACCATGAGGCTGATAATTTCCCAATTGTACTGCTCTTCCTTTTCACAAAATAACGACACGTAAATATCCTTTCAACCAGCCAATCAGATAAACAATTCTATTTAGGCCAAGTGTAATTAAATCCAAAACAATACATCATTGAAAACACACCAATAACAACACCCTCATAATAATTTTAAGAACAGAATGCATAATTATCACGATTATTCTAAGGGACACCGACACATCTAGATCAACAACTCAAGCAGAAGCTACATCCTCTGAATCCTAGGAAAACAGGGAGTACATAATCTACCTTGGTACATGTTGCAACATATCTATGCTGACTACAAGCGCATGACAATTCAGTAACACCAAATGTCATCGAGATATCCACCTGAAACGGGGACACAATCGAAAAAGGATGTGGCTCATAGTTGTATTACTCCCTAGCAGAACCAAATTGTTGAACTTTCTAATAGCTTAATTGGCATATAATTGAGGTTGCCAAGCTCAAAACTCAAATACAGAACTTTTGACTTATGGGACATTCATAACTTGGATAGACTGCAGCATGTCGGAAACAGCAATGATGAGGGCACCTGACTTGATCATGCCCCGAGCTTTTAGCAGGGAGAAAGTTTTGTTGAGGTTGCTTTCCATATCATCAGAGTAATTCAAGCGAAAAGGCATTAGACCCCATTGCAGGTTCAGACGTCTACGTACAGATGTTGCCGTTGTAAATGCAAATATTGGGCAATCAGGACGGCAGCGTGACAAGAGAGATGCCATGTGCCCATTCTTGGTGTAAACAAAAAGAGCATCAACTTCCAAATTGTTAGCTGCAGATCACAAAAGGATTAGAAAACAAAACACCATGATTCAAAAATAGGATGTGTTTCAACAAATTCCCGTTTTTCTGAGTTTAAACTTCATTGATTAGCTCAGCACAAAGCAACCGAAATGTAATACTTCAAGAAGCAATTAGTCTTAGCTCCCACCCACACACAAAAAGAATCAATTTGAGAAGCATTTTCATTTTCAAATGACCTCCTCTTCCTTGTTCTACTCTCTAAAATGTTCTTTCATGAAGATGAACATTAAAAAGCTAATCCCATTCAGTAACCAGATAGTACAAGGAGGAAAAAAGATAACACTACTAGCCGAACTTGGTCTGCTTATAACGTACTCCATTTACAATAATTGTACGAGGGCAAATTTGGGTATCAGCATTAGTTTGGGAAGAAAAGGTATCAGCACCAGCTGAATTAAAGTTTATCTATACCGTGCTTCATTCACTTTACTTGGTATCAGGACAAAGCAAGCTCTGCAAACAGTAATCGAGATAAGAAAAGGTAGAATGACCAAAATTGTACCTGAGTGATCAGTACAACTACTATTTTCTCAACAATGGTTAAAAAAAAACAGCAGGGGACAAAACAGCTCGTATGGATTGTCCGGTAGGCAATATCATGGAAGGCAATTACATAGAGAAGTGGAGAAGACTAAGGTCATTTATGCAATTATATTTAGAACTCCCCATTTAGTCTTTGATGAATGTGTAATATTCAGGACTAATTTTGATGAAGTGTAATATTGGAGACTCTCCTCAGTATATGATGACTATTAGGGTCGAAATGTGCTTTTGGTTTGATTCCCAAACCCATTTCATTAGTATTTGGATAAGGTAGTGACATTTCCAATTGCTTGAATAAAAGATTTGAACTGGGAGATGACATGTTCAAATGATGAAGGCATAAAGAGAAACAGGCATTTACGGTTAGTTTTTGTGAGCTGACTACAACTGCCACATAGAGTCAACCATATTCTTATACAATAAATAGCATAAAAATTAAGTATACTACTCCCTCCGGATAAAAAAAAAAAGTGTCCACTTATCCTTTTTTTTTCTCGGATCAAAAAGAGTATCCACTTATCAAATCAAGAAAGAATTAACCTTATTTTTCCAGATTTGCCCCTATTAAGTGCTATGTGATCAAATCCCAATACCTATTTAATTAGGGGCAGTTTAGTCAAATTATTATTTTTAAGAGTGAGTATTTTCTAAAGGGGTGTGCTAATGGCTAAGTGGACACTCTTTTTGATTGGGAGGGAGTATAATATAACATTTGTAAGAAATAAAAAATAAAGAAAGGTACATCATATCTACTTTATCATGTTTGCAGCATGACATGAAGGACTGAAGTGTAAAGGATTTTAAAATATCAGGAAATTAATAGTTTTGTGATCAAATAACATTCTGACAGATGATGAATAAACAAGTTATCTAGCCTTCTGTCTTGATATTGACATACCAATGTTAGACAGCTCTAAGGATGACATGCACTTTGGTACATGCCCCCCAAAAGCAGATTGCAGAACATACTGAAACTGTAAGAGAGCTCCCTAGTATACTGTATAAACATAAGAAGCTATATCCTTTTGGAAACTATATAAAGGGCAAAGCAAATCTTTACATAGACATCCTTTTGGAAGAATTTATTTCCTTGCTATACTTTACATTTTAACATAGATCAAAAGGCACACACAGCATGTATGTGATAGCAAAGAAGCAAATAGATAACTTCACATAAACAAAGATGCATAGCATGTATGTGGTAGCTAATAGAGCTACTCTCTTTCTGTCTCTGAGAACAGTAGAAATAATACGTGACAATCTTTTTCCTTTTGAACATTTTGAAGGCATCTAGATCTGAACCATTCCTAGAACTGGAGTGTTTACATGAATAAACTGACTAGTAATGATCTCCCAAAAATTAGCAGTCTAGTGGTTAGTTGAATAACTTAAGAAACTATTCTTGTTATGGTGGATAACAAAAGCCCTCTTACTGTCACCTAAAGAGCAACTAGAAGTTGACACAAGAACACAACAAGGACAGAAGTGTATGACATAAAAGTGATTATTGCAGAATATGACAGACAATTTGCAAAAGCTTTAAAAGGGGCAAAAGCCATCAAAAAGGGAATGGGATCTCCAGCTTGCACTCCAGGTCATTTTGAAAGTGCATATATGTGCATGTCTTAGTAAAGCAAACATAAAAAGGTTTATTCACTGTTGTTTATTCAAATAGCTATTCAACAATAATACATTATCGATATTGCATGAACATCTTGTTCATGAGAAAACCAGCACTATAATTCAACGGGCCACATAAGATGAGATTTGAACTAGCCATCTTAGTCTCACCCTCGCAAAGCAATTCGTAGTTGATGCAAGAACTTAAGACACGCGCATATAAATACACTAAGATAGCAAGTGCAAGACATTAAAGTGATTAGCAGCAATGACGAATTCAAGAAGCCTAGTTAGAATTCTCAAGAAAACGGGAATGGGTTTTCCAGTTTTCATTTAAATGCATTTATACGTATCCTTCTAATTTTTATTAAAAAAAAAAAAAAAAAAAAAAAACATGTATCCTTCTGCATAAACATTTACATGCCAGAAAAAGAAGTGGTATATTAATTCTTAAAAATGTATCCAAATGTTTCATTTCTCAGACAAAAGTTTAACATGCTGCAAGGATGAGTAACATATTTTGTACACTTTTCAGCGCTCCCTACATAGAACCATAAATAGAATTTTGTTGTGTTTTTTATCTGGATTTTAGCCATAATGCAAATAATTGGGCATATCCTGCCGCAGTAAATGCATGATGTAATAGCTGCGCATCAGAACCAGTATTCTTAGATTTATGATAACTAGTTGCTTTGACATGATAATTCTCCTATTTTTTCGGGTTTATATCTTGCTTGTTTACATTTTGTAAACATGCCCAGTTTCCTGTTGTTATTTACTGACTTTAGTATCTGTTGGGCAAATACTAAAGGAGTTTTATATGCAGTATGCAACGTTCACAATTTTGCTATTTCACCATTTAATTAGTCTAGTCCACACAACAAACAACAATAAAAACAAAGTAGTTTTACACCTGCAGGCTATAAAACAAATAAAAAGCAATACTCCCTCCATTCCATAATAAGTGACTTTTTAGGCTTATGCACACCCCTTAAGAAAGTGCTCACTCCTAGAAAATTAGGAGTGTTTTTACTAACTTACCCCTAATTAAATGCCTAGAAAAGAAAAGCTTAATGATTCTTGATTATATAAATAAGGGTCATTTTGGAAGAAGAAGATCAATTTCTTCTTGAAATCCTAAAGCACCACTTATTTTGAAACAAAACGAAAAGCCTAAAAAGTCACTTATTATGTAATGGAGGGAGTAAAAATCAAATCAATCAGTGTTCAAAAAGATAGAATCTTACCCATCTTGGCGGCAGAGTTGCAAATCTCTTCTGAAATACTATCGGAAAATGAAGATGCTATGGATGGCAATTCAATAACTTCATGGCGTTTCTGTTCCCTCCACCTTCTTTCAATTCTCAAACTAACATTTCTCAGGACAGTCAGGGCCTTCTCAGGAAACTGTCCCATGGCCGATTCACCAGAAAGCATCAAAGCATCCCCTCGTTGCCTAACTGCTTCAGAAACATCAGCAACTTCAGCTCTAGTTGGAATTGGGTATTCAATCATAGATTCCAGCAACTGGGAAGCCACTATAACAGGCCTATTCAGCTGCCTGCATAGTTGAACAATCCTTTGTTGCTCTGATGGAACCTGTTCTAATGGAATTTGAGCACCAAGGTCTCCTCTCGCCACCATAGCACCATCTGATGCCTGAATTATTTCTTCTAGGTTCCTCAATGAGTCAATGCTCTCTATCTTTGCAATTACAGCAATATCACTGCGCAGCACATCAAAGTGGATATATGAATAATTTGATTATTGAAAATCTAATTTCTTAATGATATTCGGAAGTAAAGGTATGATTCTCTACAGATTTCCATGCTAAGACTACATTCTTACCCATCCCGAGCTCGGGCTTTAATGTAGCTCTTAAGATGCTTAATGACTTCAGCAGACTTGACAAATGATACAGCAATAAAATCAACACCCTCGGCAATCCCAAAGTCAATGTCTAGCCAATCCTGCAGCAATGAAATACTTGAGATAGAGACCATCTACAACAAACAGCAACAACAACAACAACATACCTAGTATATTCCCACAAGGTGAGGTCTGGGGTGGGGAGGGTAGAGTGTACGCAGACCTTACCCCTACCTTGGGAGGTAGGAAGGCTGTTTCCGATAGGCCCTCGGCTCAAGATAAGGCGCCAAGACAACAATAATAATAGAGACCATCTAAATATACTAAATTTCAGCAGTTAAGAAAAATTAAAGGTGTGACAACACCTGTCTACCTGGATCCTGCATAAATTTAGTGGAAGTAGAATGCTAACTGTATCCTTATAGGCGGTTGTACCATGCTAGAATTCACTATTACATACTCTGTGTGACACATAAATGTTGCAGTATCAACAGTAAAGTCCTTAGATCCAGGGTATCAAGAATTCCTAGTTCCTTTTAAAGTGAGAATATCTGGAAATTTTGGCTGATATAAAACACTGTTTGATAATAGTAGTGCCTGGACCAACTTCCACGTCCCTCACTATTTCACTGGGTACCTGCTAAATCCCACCAATACAGGTACCGGGTAACTCTACCCACCAAAACCTAGGCAAATGGGAAATCAACTAGCGTTTTGTGTCTCCAAGGTTTGCACCCACTTCATTGACCATTGGTCACACCCTTGACTTAGCTGATACAAAATACTCGTTTTCCCCATCTTTGTTGTGTTTATTTGATTGGGAAATTTTCTTTAAATTTAAAATTAAAATCATGATACAACCGTATAAGAGGAATGAGTCAAATGGTAGAGAAATAGATCTTTTTTCATTAGTTAATGGGAGATTTGAAAAATAAGTGGATCCCAACTCCCAGGTTACTTTTGAAGTACAATGCCTACTCAAAATGTAAGCAAATTTTTACGGGAAAAAAGTAAAACAATTATCTGGAAGAGATATCTTGGTGCTAGGTATATGAACAATTCATTTGGCAATCGGAAGAAGTTGATTCCCTACAATATAATCCTCTCTCCATCTCATTTTATGTGATATCAAATGATTAGGCACAGCATTTAAGAAGTTAAATTTGACTGTATTGCACTTCTAGTAGTAGTGGAAGAAAATATTAAAGTAGTAGTTTAAATGTCAGTTTGATAGGAAAGCAGACACACCAGAAGTTTTAATTAAAAATTTGTTAAATAAATTTGAATGCTTGAAACTTGTGAAAGGTGTGTAGTCAGGTCCAAGTTTTGGGATGTCCCAAAAGAGAAAAAAGGGTCACATGAATTGGAATGGTGAGACTATAGTGAGAATATAGTTTGTCAGAACTATTGACTTTATTAATTTTGAGAAGATAAAAGGTGCAACAATAAGGAAATAGGTTCATGCCAAAAACAGTTCAACCAAAATATAAATCTCAATTTTGACTATGTAAACCAAGCTCATATATTATTTTCAAAGGATCTAGAAAGGAATATAGGTGCAAACCTTTGAGGAAATTGTTGGAAGCATAGCATTGCGTTCCCTCACTAATTTACCATCCCGCCAAAATGTCAGATTAGCCCGAGGTAAAAGAAGCCCAGGATCCGTACAAAGACACTTAACATCTGGGCCAATTTTCTCAATCACTTCAAATCTCACCATTCCACCATCTACTAGTAGATCATCACCCACTCTCACATCTGTAGCGAAACAGTTAAGACAATAAATTAAATCAACATTAAACATATTTATCTAAGCGTAAGGAATGACACTGAAAGCATATTTCTTTGAAAAAATGATTGTTTTATTTCATCTGGCAGTCTATAGGGCGAACCTTCAGCAAAACCATCATAGTTAACAGTGATGGTGCGTTCTGGAAGTGGTGGGTCAAATGCACGAACAGTGAAATTCCAAATTTCACCATCCTGTATAAAGAGAATAGTTAAACGTTACACCTTTATCCAGCATAATAGATAATGATAAATATCCAGTGTTCTCCATAGCCTCCGAACAGAAATTAACAGATTATACTTGGTGTTCCATATTCTTTCTCATTCTACTATGCAGATAATTTCAAGCAGATATAAATGCCGAGACCAGTAAAGCAGTAAAACAGAAAGTCATGTAACAATCTCTAAGATTATTCCATCCAAGTTCAAATCTGTAGCAAGATTCAACATGTTTTGTGCTCAGCCCAATTCTAGCTTAACCACCCCCCCCCCCCCCTCTCCAACCAAAAAAAAAAGAATAGGTATCCTAGCCTTATCCACCTCAGAGCTTTGTCCCTGAGTCCATACTTAAAAGAATTCCAAGTCTCAACTCATGTTTGCTGACACCGCAGAGAGAATAACAGGTTATCTGTATCTATCAGGACACATCAACATCCCATCAAGTATTTGGAAAATTACTTTTAATTTGCTGATTTAAGCAAAAAACTCTTATAGCTACAACTGTTTTCCAGTTTCAAATGTAGGCACCATTTTAGATGGAAGTCCTCCCGCTTTCAAATTAAAGCACAAACCTTCGCTGATGAAGTTAATTTTATCAAAAGATAATATACTTGCTTTCTAAATTCCTGTACCAAACACTTAAGCTTGAAAAGTATTTCCTGTAAAGAAGGACAAGAACAGTAAAGGTACTTCTTCAAAGCTAATGGAATAGTAATTCTTTTAAATTATTAGTACTAGATAACTTCTAAAAAGCTGCCAAACACCCAATAGGGACCTTAGTTAATTACAGCGCAATACACACAAGTGCATAGGTTGCACCTTCCAAAAGCATCCCAATTCTACTATTACCGCAGCATAAACAACAATAAATTTCGTAAATTCCCACAAACAGCTACTTTGGTAAAATCAAATCTCTTATGAATATACTTATATACCACAAGAAGTTAACTTGTCCATAAATCAGAATATGGTACCAAATTCCTGCTTACAATGTCTTAAAACAAGTAGTTGTACCACATTCAAGCTGAATATATACCTCAGCTTTGGTGGATGAAGCGCAGCAAATCCCGATTAATTCGGGATTTGATATATTCAAATGACAGTTTCCCATTGTCAATGTAAATAAGTTGCTGAAAGTAATATTGTCAATTGGACAATAGGTGTTTTCTAAGATTCATGTACCAAACACTCAACAAAGTACCAAAAAGTACTTCTGTAAAGAAGCAATAGAAGGTGCTTAACCAAAGCTACTAGAGAAGTACTTATTTCAAAATAGGACTGCAAAAATTACTTCAAGCTACTGCACACTCCCAAATGGAACCTCAGTTTATTATAGCAAAATGCACAGATTTGAAAAGGTTGCAACTTCCCTAAGAATCCAGCTTTATCCCTCACTGACAAATCTATTGTTTCCAACTACCAAACTCGATGAATATGGGTAGCCCGTCTACTCTTCTCCACTCCACTTAAATACTAGACTTGGATAACCAACATGATTCAAACTAAGCAAAGCATCCCAATTCTTGTCATACAACAACAAAAGGAAAGTATTAAGAAAAGTATTTTGCTAATTCCGACTACCAGCTACTTCTGTTAAATGAGAACATCTTATGATTATGGGTGTGTTCGGTATGGAGGAAAACATGTTTTCAATTTTCCCATGTTCGGTTGGTCAAAATTTTTGGAAAACATTTTCTCTAGGAAACAAGTTCCTTAGAAATGAGAAAAATGACTTCACTAGTGGAAGTAGGGAAAACAAGTTTCACAAGTGGCATTCCAATTGATTGTGTCCTCCCCATGCCCTCCAAGGCTCCAACACACCTCATCTTCACCCCCACCCCTGTAACCCCCATTCTCCACCCCCACCCCCCACACCCACCCCCGTAGCTCCATTCCCCCCCACCACCCCCCACCCACACCCCTGTAGCTCCCATTCCCCACCACCCTACATCCCCAGACCCATAGTATTAGTCCAGATTATATACAAATGCTTTTAGGATAATATTTTTTGCTTACGCACCGAACACAAGAAAATAAGTAAGAAACCGACACATTTTCCCAGAAAACATTTTCCTTCAAACTGAACACGCCCTATCCCTCAAGACTTAAACTAATCATAAATCACACTATGGTATAAAAGATACTCCCTCCGTCCCAATTTAAGTGTCTTACTTTCCTTTTTGGTCTATCCGCAAAAGAGTGCCTCTTTCCATATTAGTAAGGTTTCCAATTCCAACATTCTTTTTTTTTTTTTTCTACATGGCAAATTTAAGACCATAAGATTTAAAGGACTACACACATCTTCTTTTTTTTTTTTTTTTTTGAAACTGGTAACTAGGACTACACACATCTTTAAGACCACAAGATTCAAACGTCTCCCTTCATTTCTTAAACTTCGTATCTAGTCAAACTAAGACACTTAAATTGGAACGGAGTGAGTACTTTCTATCAAATTTCACATTTTTAATGTCCAAACACCCACTTAACTTACTATAAACCAGACTACTGTCTAAAAGATATAAACTTTTAATTTGAAGCAATTTCATGAAACGGATTGTTACACCAAAATCCAAAGTCTTCCTTCATTTCTTAAACTACGTACCTAGACAAACTAAGACAGTTAAATTGGAAATTGGAACGGCAGGAGTACCTTTTTTCAAAT
The DNA here is from genome assembly GCF_029784015.1 of Lycium ferocissimum. Lineage (NCBI taxonomy): Eukaryota > Viridiplantae > Streptophyta > Magnoliopsida > Solanales > Solanaceae > Lycium > Lycium ferocissimum. The sequence continues at coordinate 3,865,911 of NC_081342.1, read as the reverse complement.
TTCACATTTTTAATGTCCAAACGTCCACGTAACTTATCATAAACCAGACAACCATGTAAAAGATATAAACTTTCAATTCCACACAATTTCATGAAACGAAATGTTATACTCATGCCGTCCCAATTTAAGTGTCTTAGTTTCTTTTATGGTTTGTCCCAAAAAGGGTGCCTCTTTCTATATTTAGTAGTAGGTTGACAATTCAAACATCCTACATGGCAAGTTTAACACCACAAGATTAAAGGACATTTTAGTACATTATACACATCTTTGATATATGACCACAAGATTCAAAAGTCTCCTTTTATTCCTTAAATTTTGTGTCCAGTCAAATTAAGACAATCAAAAATGGGCAGAGGGAGTACCAAATTCAAACTAAATATATACCTCAGCTTTAGTCAAACTAAGACACTTAAATCGGGACTGCAGGAGTACCTTTTTGTCAAATTTCACATTTTTAATGTCCAAAGGCCCACGTAACTCATTATAAACCAGACTATGATATAAAAGATATAAACTTTTAACTTCACACAATGTCATGAAACACAATTATTATACCAAATTATCAAACTAAAATATGTATATATACCTCAGCTTTAGCAGAAGAAGAACCACCAAGATCACCCATATGAATCTCACTACCTTCAGTATCCATCATAATAGCTACAGCAAATCCTTTCTCTTCATTCAATCTCCTAACTCTCTCGATTACCATTCGATGCCATTCACGTGTACCATGACACATATTAATCCTAGCTACATTCATTCCTTCAACAGCTAATGCCTCTAATTGTTCAAACCCACAACTTGCAGGACCAATTGTGCAAATTAATTTCGTCCTACGTGTACTCCTAAAACCATTCTCTTTTAACTCTGCTTCTGTTACTGTATCCACTTCAATTGAAGCCGGACCATTGTTACTACTATACTCCTGCGTTGTACCTGATAATACCCCACCTGAACCGTTATCCGTTACTAACACCGGATCTGACGTGGACGCCTTCACAACTAACGTACGTAACGGCTTTTTCAAGGGTAACGGTAAATTAGTAGCGGTTGATAGGAAAAGTGATGGACGTGAGATTGTGAAAGCTGACGGTGAGTGTGAAGACAAGTTGAGAGCGTGCGACATCGTGATCGGGTTGAAGAGAGGGAAATGGAGAGAGTTTATGAGAGTGTGTGAGAGAGAGAGGAGTTTAGTGTATATATAGGGGGATAAAGGAAGGCGGAGATAGCGAGGTAGGGGAACTTTGTTAATGTCGCTGAACAAACGTAGGACAAATAATAATGATGTTGGAACTTGGAAGGGGATTTAGGAGAGATCTGCTAAGAAAATACTTAACAAAGCTACTCCCCCAGGCTTCGTCTACATGTATAACTAGCGATACATGATATCTATTCATTTTAGTTAGCCAGTCTTTAAAATTTATATTTTAAAAATAACTTTTAAAAATATTGTAATTGTTATTATAGATAACAATATATATAAAATATATTTTATGTATCATAACTTTAGTTATAATTAAAAAATGGAGTTAATGGAATTAAGTTTTTGAGATGAAAAGAGTGGAACTTTTTTCTCATTATCATGATAATAAAAGTTGTTCATCGCTGTAAAAGAAAATTAGTAAGAATATAAGGAAAAATTAATATTTTGAATTCTTTAATATTTTATATATGTATACGAACGGAGTTGATATCCATTTTAATTAAGTAACTGTTTAGATCCAAACTTAAGAACCATTGTTGTATATATTGAATTCTTTAAAAGTAAAACTAATAAAATATTTTTATTAAATTAATTAAAAATATATTATAATTTTTTATGTTAATAATTATGGATAAAACAAATTGTTACAAAGAAATCAAAATTAAAAAGATATATGTTATATCATTAATCACCAAATTTTAATTACGAAATGAAAATATAAAGAAAATAATAACGAGAGGCTATAAAGGAGAGTAAATAAGTAAAGTATTGATAATAAAGGAAAATGGGGATAAAAGTCACTCATTCTCTTCACTTTTACTTGTCGACGTTAACATATCAAGAAAAAAAAATTCTTGTTTTTATTTTACCCTTTACATTAATTATTCATTTTCTGAGGCTATTGAGACTATACACCAATAAATCTGGATATTATGATAAAATATAGTATACTTTATTTATTAATTTCGAAGAACGTGAAAAGTCGAAAAGTGAAAGTTATGTGTAGGAGAGAATTAAAATAACTTTGGTATAAATTTGCATTCTTATTGTTCGTCGTCTCTTCACGTTTAAAGTATTGAAAAAGAAGACAAACGGAGATAAAAGTCACTCACGGCTGCTTATTTTTACTTGTCCACGTTAACGTATCAAGAGAAGAAAGGTAATATGGTAATTATTAATTAGTATGAAACTTCAATTATGTTGATTGTGTATAAAGATAACAACAATGCATATATTATAGGCATATACATTTGTATACATGTCATCATTTTTCTTGTATTCCTTTATTTATCATGGCGACTATCAAGCTAGGCAACGCAAGAAGAGTGAAGAGAATCATGCAGAAGGGGCTGACCATTAATTTCCATAGAATTAATGAGTGAATATTTGTGTGTTCTTATTATTAATTTTACCCTTTAATTACTCATTTTCAAATTATTTTAGAAATATTGAGACTTACACCAATAACTATGAATATTATGGTAAAATATATATACTTTCTCATATTACTTGTCACTTTTTTATTTTGCCCATTAAAGAAATCGAAATAAAAGATATATTTTACTATCTTACCTCTCCAATATCTTCTATATACTATTTTCCAATAAATACATTCTAATCAAAATTGACTATTTTCAAGAACATTTATTACTAAGGGTAAGATAGGAAAGATTTAAAAATTTTATCTTATAATTTTATCTTGGTTTTGTAAATGAACAAGTAATTTGGACATATATTTTTAGTAATGTGGCCAAGTAATATGGGACGGAGAGGATAAGATGTAAAACATTTAATTAATTTTATTTTGGTTCTGTAAATGAATAAGTAATTTGGACATATATTTTTAGAAATATTGAGTACGTCATTTATGAACAAGTAAAAGTACACGAACGAAATAAATATATGTAAACAATTAAAATTGAAATGCATACTTATATATATGAAGAAAAATAAATATTCAGAGTAGAATAAATATTAGGTAAAAAAAAAATAGTTTAGTAACGTGGCCAAGTAATATGGAATGGAGGGATTTCATTTATTAATTCTTTAGATATATTAAGCTTAAAAGTCGAAAATTAACTTTTCCCTTTTCTTTCTTATTCTTTTCCATATACTGTCGACAAGTATAAGTGAACGAAGGATTAATAAATGTGTCGGAGAATTGACTTTGAAGTGCATACGTGTATACGTGAGAAGAGATAAATATTCAAGATCTTATGACATATGGCCATTGAATGCGTGGAATAAAAAAGTAGTTGGTTAAAATGTACAATTTATATAGCTTGTGGTACAAATTTCTATTGCTGTGTTAGTCTCTCTTCACACTTCGATATATTAGAAATAAAAAAGAAGAAAAATATATTATAGAAAAATAGACATATATTTTTAGTAATGTAGCCAAGTAATATGGACGAAGGGAGTACTTCATTTTTATTAATTCTTAAAGAACGTGAAAAATCAAGTATAGTAATGTGACCAAGTAATACGAAAGCATGTGAGTTGGAACATTTATTAATTCTTAAAAGAACGTGAAAAGTTATGCGAGAGTAGTGTGGCCAAGAAATATGGGACGGAAGGAGTACTTCATTTATTAATTCTTAAATAACGTGAAAAGTCAAAAGTGAACAAGTAAAAGTGCACGGAGAAAATAAATATGTGTCGGATAATTAAAATTGAAGTGCATATATGTATACATGGGAAGAAAATAAATATTCAGCAAAAACGTGAAAAGTCAAAAGTGAACAAGTAAAAGTGCACAGAGGAAATAAATGTGTCGGAGAATTAAATTTGAAGTGCACACATATATACATGAGAAGAGAATAAATATTCAGTGCTATGACATATATTCACGTGAGATTTATTATTCTTAAAGAATGTGAAAAGTCAAAAGTGAGCAAATTAAAGTGCACGGAGGAAATAAATTTGTGTAGGAGAATTAAAATTAAATTGCATATGTCTATACATGAGAAGAGAATAAATATTCAGCTAGAACACGAAAAGTCAAAAGTGAACACATAAAAGTGTACGGAGGAAATAAATGTGTCAGAGAATTAAATTTGAAGTATATACGTCTATACATGAGAAGGGAATAAATATTAAGTACTATGACATATGTCTATATGGGATATAAAAATAGTTAGTTAAAAGCTACAATTTATATAATTTATGGTACAAGCATTCATTTGTGTGTATAATTTTTTAAATTTTGTATATAATTTTAAGCCCATGGTACAACCATGGGAAGCTGTGTTAGTCCCTTTACCACATTTGTATAATTTTTAAAGCCCATGGTACAACCATGGGAAGCTGTGTTTGTCCCTTTACCACATTTATATATAATAGAAATATAGGCACTTATATATATTCTAAAATAATTTTAGTTCTTTAAATTTGTCCAAAATAAGTAGGCATTTGGCTATAGAAATCAAAAACTTTTTCACTATTTTTGAAATTTTGGAGTTGGAGTTGAAGTTGTGTTTGGCCAAAATTTTTAAAATTGTATTTTTTTGTTGAAATGTACTTATTTTGGTTATGGAAAAAGTGAAAAACTTGAAAAATAAGTTTTATTTGGAATTTTCATGGCCAAACACTAATTTTTGAAAAAAGTGAAAAAAAAATTCAGAAAAAAGTGAATAATTCTTGTGGCCAAACGGGTCCGAAGTATTTTGAACAACTACCGTAAAAGTGATTGCCTTTTTACATCTTGTAAAGAGTTATGACAAATTATTTTATCAATTTGACTCATCGTAGCCCATCCAAATTTTAATTTAACTTAATACCTATTTATTTTTATTAAAATTAAAATGTTTAGATCTATATACGCAATTGTTTATTAGGGGTCTTTTGGTTCACGGATAAAGTTATCTCAAAATTATAGTCCTGTGATTATAATCTTTGAACTAATTTATCCCTACCATTGGTAGCAATGTTGAGGATTGTCTATAAGAACATATGATTCGAGGTGCAATCACTGATACCTTGTGTTTTTTCTACTGTATCTTGAGTTATTATTGTCACATTTAGACCTTTTTAGCCTTGTTAATATGCATCAAATTATATTAAGTCAGGTGTTTGCCAAGAGCGCCTTTAGTCTGTACACATACTCGTATGTCTAATTTGCCTCAAAAGATAAATTATATGGCATTTCAAAATTTTCTTTAAAAGTTTTTCAATATGTGTTTAATTAAGTTCTTATTTCGAGAAATTTTTGCCATGTTTATTGAAACGGAGGGAGTATTTTTTTTTATTTTTTATTATTAAGTGCTTTTCAAAGGAACCACCTTCCACTTATAAAACACTCACAAATCTTTAAAATTAAGTATTCAAGTACATCTTCAACCCCCTAAAACTTATTAGGATTTGTTTTTCAAAAGCAATTCCTAAAAGTTGTCCATACAGTAGTAATTGGATTGACATAGGTATGGACCGGAGAGGCATGATTACAAATAATTCATATACGTGACGTTAACTAGTTTGGGATTGAGATATAGCTGAGTGATCATATATGCATCAACTTGTCGAATGTACTTATTCTATTCCACAGAATTAGTAAGAATGTGGTACTCAACGAGGACGGCACAAGGAATGAAATAGGTTCATGTATTGCAATTGTTGGAGATATGTTTGTCTCACGATCTCGGTTGTGGAGAATAACTGGAAAAAGTATATGACAATACAACCAAGACGATATTCGACAATGGAAAAGCATATAAATAACAGAAAAGAAACATAGATAGAATGGATGGTATAGAAAGAAAGGATCTAAGAGCCAACCTGAATTACTATGACAACAATTAGTATATGAACAATCACCTCCTATAGAATATAAAAAAGAACCAGAGATATAAAGTTTGAAGAAGATGAATTACCACAGGTTCATAAGCTTGATGGCTCAGATTTCTCAACCTCACAAGCACCTAAAACACTGCCACAATAATAAAAAATTAACTGCTTTCTAATAAAATAAACTTTGATTATTTATAAGGGCCAATGGACAAAATAGGAAAAGTCTTAAACTTATTTCCAAAGAAAAAACTCAGAATTAAACATCTTTTTGGAACACAGGCATGTGACCGCGTCAAACGTGGTCAGATTGCGCAACATGTTGGAGCTCCTAGCTACCTGGTCAAGCTGGCTGAGCTCAAATAGCGGCATAGCACGATATGCTGGATCCAGTGGCGGAGCCAAGATTTTAACAAAAGGGGGTTCAAAAATGTAAAGAAGCAGACAAACGAAGAAGCCAAGGGATTCAACGTCTACTATATATACATAAAAAATAATTTTACCTTGTATATACAGTGTAATTTTTCGCCCTTGGCCCTTACTAGCTCCGCTCCTGGCTGGATCTCCTATGTGGTTAAGCTGGCCAGGGTCAGATGGCGCAACTTCTTCTCTTGATCTTTTCTCATCCTTTTTGTCCTTAAACTCGTCTTATGCGTTCCTTTGTTTTTTGAATGAGTTAAATGACCACTTGACTTGTTGAGATCTTCCAAAACATGCTACCCAAAATCATGCCAGTTTGCTATTTTCATTAGAAGTTGTCTTTCTTTGAATTGTTATGCATCATTGAAGTAAATGGATATCGTTCTTGAATACAAGTTACATATTGCTTTACTCAATTAGTGATAGGAATACATATGGGGCCTTTTATGTCTCTATGCAGTATTGGTTGCTGTTTAACTTTCTATTATATTGACTGATGTTCCAAATATGGTAGTTATACAGATGAAAAACTTGTACAAATAAGTTTGATCCTGAGAACTACATGGCTCTGGAAATTCATATAATTTGCCTATCCACCCCCCTCCCACGCACACACACACCAAAGAAAAAGGAAAAATCTTCATATGTCTTCCTGACTTCTTTTTCTTAAGTTAATTGATGTTTAAAATATTTGTAGTTTTACAGATTAAAAAGCTGTAATGAATTTGGATTGGAGACCTGGAAGATATGTGGGATCTGCGCAAGGGCTAAGAGCTTTCGGTCACTGGGGAAGAATTATGATAGTCTTAACAAAAGGTGTAGAAAATTAGATGGACATTTGTTGCAGTTACCTTTCGTTACAAAATGACAGTAAAGCAACATATGTCTGTCTGTTTTGATATATTAGAGAAGCGGTTTAACCAGTGGTTTACAAGGTTTCAATCATCTGTCACTTTCTTCTGGTGTTTTTCTCCATTTACCAAGTTGAGAGTAGTGTATACACCTGCAAAATGTCAGATAGATTTCCCTTTGTGTTTGCTCTATGTTATACCTTTAGAACTAGATGAGAACAAGTCACATTATTATGGCATACACTCCTTTATTCCTACTTATTTACCAGGTCTGGGATCTCTCCGTAGACAAGAAAGGCTCAGGACATCATGGGCAACTTACTATCGTGGAACTCATGCCGTCATAGCAGTCATTGACAGCACTAGCAGAGCCAGGATTTCCACTTATGAAGGATGAGCTCTTTCAGGTTACTCCCACATGAAGATCTGCAGAATGCCATTGTACTAGTATTTGCAAACAAACAAGACCTTCAAGATGCCATGACCCCTGCAGAGATAACTGATGCATTTTCACTTCATAGAATCAAGAACCATGATTGGCATATTCAGGCTGGCATATTCAGGCCCGTTGAGCTTTCACTGTCGACAGTTTATATGATGGTTTAGGGTGGATTGCACAGCAAGTTACTGGAAAAGCACCAAGCTAGAACTTGTTGGGTAGATATTTATGAAAACACTGTTTTCTGTATTAGTAAATGCCCTACAATGGAGTGCACTTGATAGTACGATCATCTTGTATTTCCTTGTACACGAGTGAATTCCATACAATTAGAAATTATCAGAACAAAACTGATTTCTGTTTCTTCTGCACAAACTTGATCCTTGTAATACCTGTGACAATACTGCTAGAAGTGAACTGCAGATTTTCGTGCTGATCCTATAGCTACTGGATGCTGTCATGAAGACCGTTTCCTGAGACTTGCATACATTTGGATAACAGCTTTCCACTATTCTTACAGAGGGCTCTAGGAGCCCGAATGAGGTAGGATTGCATTAAAAGGAAAAAGATACAAGACTTAGTTTCTTCAAAGGGGCCTTTCTTAAGCCATTAAGTAATAAAACCATGTCCATAGCAAGTGGAGAAAACACTATTTCATCAATTTTAAAGACAGCAAAGAAAGTTGTCATTAGCTTAGTCCTATCTGATGTCTTATATAAACACACATTGCAAAGAAAGGTTATTGATATAAAACATAGAATCGCTTCTAAGCTCCAAAACAAACAAACTATGCCTCGGTCCCAAACAAGTTAAGATCTATATGAATCCTCACTATTCCATTTAAGCTCAACTCATTTCAAGCTCCAAAATAAATGTTAAAACAAACAACAATTGTTCCTGAATGAAGGATTAGCAACTCAGACAGGTATTATAAATCATTTCTAACCACAAGCAAATACCATTATGATGTTATAATAGAAGAAAACTGTCATCTGCACAATGCTAGGCGACCTAGCAATAAAGATTAGAATCTCGAATATCAACTCATAAGGGATACAAAAAAATGTCAATTTTCTGCACATTCGAACACTGCATTTCACACTTGAAAAGATTTCTCTATATTAGCCAACACCTGTGTCTACCAACTTCAACTTCCTCAACAATCAGTGAAACTTCCAAAATCAGCCAACAGTTATCACAAATTCACAATATCCAGCATCTACAACCTGATGCATCTTGTGGTCCTTCAAACCATCGATCCCAGTAAGGATTCGTTGGACCATGTGTTCTGATGGAGAAAACATCATAAAATTAGCAAAATACAACACTCATGAAATGCTGCGATAAAGCAAGAGTAATATCTTACACTGGTAGTAATGGATCTGGCCGTGTTTCCACATTACTTAGCATCCTAAGCCCATGTAAGAAAAGCAAGTTAGATAACCATAACACACACTGAACAGAATGTAAGTCATTTAATGCTTTTGTGCAGGTCACACAACAAAAAGGGGTCTTGGGGTCCACGCGATCAGCTCTGCCGCCCATGAAGGGGGTGGGGGTGATGAGGTGATCTATGGTCTCAAGGCTTTACAGGTACCAACTAAATATTTATATTTGTACTTACTCCTTGCAAGCAGCTGATGCCTTTTCCATTTTGTCAAGCAATTCAAGTTCTTCCTGCACATGTTACATCATCAGCAAATTCGTAGATATGTATTGTCGGTAAACTACAGAAGAAGGCTTAATTTTAATACACAAGAAACAATTTGCCCAAAGGCTTAGGTCTAGCGGCAAGAGCGCAACAACTTGTGGGTTAGACGCACATCACGGGTTAGAAAACTACCAAAAACAGATGTCTGGTACTTAAGTGGAGAAGTGTAGAGGGGCGGACCTATTATCCACCGAGGATTTGCTGGTTATTAAAAATAAAACAAGTAACAATCAACAAGAAATAGATACAGCATCATATCTGATGTTGGCACATGAAAAACAATTGTGATCAGCCACGCCTAGTCGTAAGCCCTTGCAAAGAAGATAGGGACAATGCCACCATAAATCGCACGAAATGCAGAAGATAACTTTGCAAATAACAAAAACCACGGCAGCTGTCAAACTAAGGACTAACTGTGCATCACACTGAACAGACGAACAATTACAGCTTCCATGCCATGCAATTACATTTGAAAACTAAATCAAAGAAGGATAGCAGGCAGGCCCTGTGAAAGAAACACATTCCATTACTATATAGGTCCATATTCCAGTACTCTGTTGGACTTTGTACAACTAAATTTCTGCAAGGTATCTGTAAAGTGTAAAGTATGTTCCAGCCTCCAGGATTTAGACAATAAGAACTGTGCTATAATATAACAGGAACAATAAAGCTGTAATGACTACAGTCCAAAATGTAACCTCTGATCGCATCTGTCGCACATCTTTTTCTTTTTTAATAAATCAAGAGTATTTAATGTTATACTGTGTTGGTCTCAAATGTACAAATATAGTTTAAACCACATTAAGCCTCCCAAAAAGTCTTAGCCTGTCATGTATACAGACTGGACACGTTATCACCAAGTATCAGCTCAATTAAGTCTGTCAATACTGGAGAGTGAACAGTTAAAAGTATTCGCTATTATTTATCAACCACATTGGAGATGCTCAAGCACAGCCTAGAGGTTGCAAAAATCTCATTTGGATTGGTGCACAAGCATTCATCAAAACAACAGAGTAGTAGAGGGAGTAAAAATTAGGAAGTATATCGAGTTCCACATAGTACATATTTAAGGGCAGCCCGGCGCACTAAGCTCCAGCTATGTGCGGGGTCCGGGGAAGGGCTGGACCACAAGGGTCTATTGTACGCAGCCTTACCCGCTGTTTCCACATAGAAAAATACTTCATTTTCAAAAAAGAAATTAGGAGCCTGTTTGGATTGGCTTATTTTAGGTGCTTTTAAGCCAAAATAGCTTTTAAGCACTTTTGTCGTGTTTGGGTAAAATAAAAAAGTACGTTTAAGCACTTGTTTTTAAGCCAAAACAACAACAATAAGCCAAAAGCTATAAGTTAGAATTCCTAACTTATGACTTTTGGCTTATAAGTCAAAAGCCATAAGCCCATCCAATTCTAACTTATGGATTTTGGCTTATAAGTCAAAAGCCATAAGCCCATCCAAACGGGCTAATAGAAAAATACTAGCAGCAACTCACATATGAAATATTTAGGTTACTTTACCGATCCTGATTTACAGAACTCAAGACTTAAATGGTGAAAAATTCAGTGACTGTGATGTTCAACACTTCATCAGATTCTTCCCTCATTAAAATTCTGAAGAATGATCAATTTTCGACCTAACCAGTTTATATGGAACTGATAATTCCTTGCTGGAAGCCCATTTCTTACCAATTCAAATCAGCTAGTATCCAAAACATTTATCTCTAGGTAGTAGAGAACATATTTACGGATCATCTAAAATTCTATGTTGCAATGTGTGATGGGACATCACCTATCTAGTGGATACGAGTACACAATCTAAACAGAGAAAGATTTTATTATCCAATTAGCAAAGAGGATATATAAGATATACCCGAAAGCTCGTGCCGTTTCTAGTTTTCTAAATATGTGATACTTTAGCTGCATATATGACTGATCACGGTAAATTAGCTTCCGCTCACAGACACGTGAGTCAGCAGAATTATGGGAAAAAATATTTTTGAAGAATCACATGCATATGCAGAGAAATTGTAAATATTGCATAATTGATATGTTTGATACTAATATTTCCATGAAGAGGTTGTCATAATTCATTCAGACAGACTTTCAGTAGACATTATTTTGTAGCTTCACTTATTAAAAGTGTTATCAGAACTTTTGCAGCAAGGACAAATTATCCTTCTCTCTCGTAGAAACTCCTTTTCATGCAGGTTATGGTAAGAACTACTTTCCCAGGTTGCTTTGCATAAACCTAAATGCTTCAACTATTCGAAGTCCTTGAAGTAACTCTACCAAAATAAAGTTTTTCTTGCTCAAGGGATAAAACATTTTAAAAAATAAAAACAAAACACACAAGATCTGCTGTGTTTCTCTCGACATGTTCTATTAACCAAGTTTGACGTGTAAGATCACAGGGACGTAAAGGTAACTTAAGTAACTATGCACCAGGACTAGGTCAACATATATTCATAGAGGGAACACCTTTTAGCTCACAACCATGAAAATTTGTCTGCTTCAGAAATCCTCAGCTAGAAACCCCCAACCAACATAAACTAGTCAATATTTGCATTTACAATCTCGGAATCTCCTCCCCATCAGTGGCGGAGCCACATGTATTCAGGGAGTGTCAATCGACACCCCTTTGTCAGAAAATTACGCTGTGTAGCAAGGTAAAAGAATATCTTTTATGTATATATACTATATATTGACTTCTCTTTGCTTCTTCGCGGGTTTACTCCTTTATATTTTGACACCTCCGCCACTGCTCCCCCATAATTAAGTAATTAACAACAAAATTCACAATCAGGAAAGCAAAAATAACAGAACAGCTAATTTTATTTGCTGGCAGTGATGCAACTCTAGTTCAATTACTCTGATTGGTTTGTGGTCCAGTGATACTTTTCCTACTCCACACCTTTTATTTCCCCCTTTCTACCACCTCTTTCTTCCTCCCACTCCAACATCAAATAAGTATGGACTTCCTATGTTCAATATATCAGCTCCTTAATGGAGAGAAACAATGTTCACAATTTTAACTTTCTGATTTCAGATGATTAGAGAAAGGGGACATCTGTTAATGCCTAATTAGATATTATACCAACAGTCATTTTATATATATATAGTTGCAAATCAACCTTCAAAATCCTCTAGGCAACAAAGACAGAAAGGCATCCTCAAACAATAACACATTCCGTGCGGCAGTTTTTATATGAAGGTATATATATAACAAGCAAACTCTGAACCAGCTTTCAAAAACTAAAACAACTGACTTGTGGATTCAAGCATCTAAATATGAATGAAGAAGAACTAAAACTTAAAGACTGTCAGAATTCATTATTGAAATTCAATAAAGGGCTCCAATATGTCCCATTTTCATCAATATTCAAAAGCTCTGGGAAGAACTCCATGCCAAGTCGATAACATACTCAAATAATTATTATTCAACTCTAAACACATTAAGATTTCACTTCAAAACTCAAAGATTCTCCCCTTACTACATGGAATTCAATGGAAGGGTGCATACACCCTCAGGCTTCCACAAATCAAGAACTTTAAACTGATATGAAAACGAAATACCTCATTAGCATATCAAATAAACAAAAAATGTGGAAAAGCCACTCTTTCCAGAATTAAAGTTAAAAAAAAAAAAAAAGCTCCCTTATTTAAAGTTAATGGTCTACCCATTTTACAAATTACCAGGCATAGAAAAAATAGATCCCTTATAACTCATTTCATTACTTCTGCCTGCATAATGTATCAATACGATACACTGAAGAAAAATTCAAGCTTGTCCTCATAGATAGCAAATTAACAACAACATCAGCAGCTCAGCTAAACCAGAAATAACAGTCAAAAAGACAAAAGAGACATCAGAAAAACCTCTAAAAATTCAATCTTTAATTCATAGATAGCAATTAACAAACAACCATATTCAACTAACCAAAAAGAACAGTCAAAAAGTCAAAAAGAGACATCAGAAAAACCTCTAAAGATTCAATCTTTACTTCATAACTAGCAATTAACAAACAACCTTATTCAGCTAAACCAAAAAGAACAGTCAAAAAGTCAAAAGAGACATCAGAAAAACCTCTAAAAATTCAATCTTTACTTCATAGATAGCAAATTAACAACAACCAAATTCACCTAACCAAAATAAACAGTCAAAATATCAAAAGAGACATTAGAAAAACCTCTAAAAATTCAATCTTTTCTACATATATAGCAAATTAACAAACAACCTTATTAAACTAACCAAACACTAAGAGTCAAAAAGTCAAAAGAGACATCAGAAAAACCTCTAAAAGTTCAATCTTTTCTTCATAGATAGCAATTAAACAACAACCATATTCAACTACCAAAAACAACAGTCAAAAAGTCAAAAGAGCCATCAGAAAAACCTCTAAAAGTTCAATCTTTACTTCATAGATAGCAATTAACAAACAACCATATTCAGCTAAACCAGAAACAACAGTCAAAAAGTCAAAAGAGACACCAAAAAAACCTCTAAAAATTCAATCTTTTCTTCATATATAGCAAATTAACAACAACCATATTCAGCTAACCAAAAATAACAGTCACGATTTCTAAAAGAAGTCAAAAGAGACATCAAACAAACCTCTAAAAAACGAGTTTCTTGTTCGAGTCTCTTCAATTCAGCAGATATTCTATGTTTCCCTCTAGTATCAGTTGCTGCAACAACTGATCTCACTTGTTCTGAGCTCCCTGATTGCATCTCTCACAATTCTCAAAACCCAAAAGTAACCTAACAAAACAATTCAAGAACTAAACCAAAACAACCCCATTTATAGAGACCAAATCCTTAAAGAATCAAAATCAAAATCTTGTAAGTGAAGTTAAAAATTCTTGGGCTGTTCAAAGACTAAAGAAAAAAACAGAACCCCATTTGGAAAAAGAATCAAGAAAGTAACTCAATTTACATTAAAAAACAAAATAGAGTTGAGATTTTATCACTGTTTAAGAAACAAGAAAAAGTTGTGGACAATTGAAGAGACAATGCAGAAGGTAAGAAGGGAGGGGGGGTAGTACAGTGGGGTGGGGTGGTTTACTTTTGTTTTTTTGTTCTGCAAAAGTGAATTGAAATGTTCCAACAGATAGGCAAAGAAGAAAGAAGACACCAAAAAGAAAAAAAGGAAAGAAGAAAGAAAGTTGGCTTTTTTTGTTTTTTAAATTGGTTTGTTTGTTTGTGAATAATGAAAAAGTTGGTAATCTTTTTTTCACTTATTTACTTTTTTTCCTTTTTCTCTCCCACTTTATACAAATATTCTTCTTCTTTTTGTCTCTGTTTTCTCACTGTTGTGTTCTGAGTTAGTTGCTTAGGCACTTGGAACACTGATGTGTCACCTTCAACAGTCAGTTCCAATATCTCAATATCAGTAACACAGTATATTACTGCATCTTTTTTATCTTTTTGTGGTAACATATATTGAAGGGAGAATTTATAATTTTTAAATATTAATTTGTCGGTTATAATTTATGTGGTATTATTCGATTAACCACAAAGTATAAAAGAAATTATTGATTAGATAATTCGTCTGACCGAGTGAAGAACCTCTTTCTACGCTATATCCAAATAAAAAGTCGTCATATTTGTCGGCAGTTAGCTACACTCGACAAAGAAAAGGCAAGTTAGAATAGGAAGTTTTCGAAATTTGTAATCTAATTTTTTTTATATATATTTATATGATTAAAAATTATTCGTCTCACTGCAGAAGAACTTCTTTCTATGCCGCTATCCAAATAAAAAGTCGTCATCTTAGTGTTGCTTGTTACCACACCAGACAATGAAAGAGCAAATTAGATAAGGAAATTTGGGAAATTTATAATCTACGATAAATTTTATATTTATATGACTAAAAAATCATATTAATTAAAAATAAAATAAGAATTGTAAATCTGAGTTATTTTTACATACAAAACAGTAACATTTTTTTTTAGGACAAACAAACAAAGGAACCATGAAACATAAGTTGGGATCGAGAAAGTAGAACTTTAAATAGTTTCCAATTTTGATATACCAATCGTATTTTCATGTGCTCTTCTTTGCATCTTTTTCTTCTTTTCTAGTCTTTTTTTACTTTACAGTTAAATCTATTTTTTTTTTCATTTTCTCATTTGACGTCTAAAATGAATTGAGGTATGGAATCAACATTATGTTTTCTATAATGTTAAAGTAAAAACGATCAATTTGCAATAATAATTATAATAAAATTACTAATATTTGAAATCACGACAAGTATACTTTTAATCGTAATTCTTGAGAGTTCGACTATTTACTTTGGATTCATTGGATTGAAATTATAATACGTTGAAGAAATAGTGAGATTGTTTTTTTTTTCTTTTCTTTTTTAACAAGAACTATAAAAAGATAAATACAATCCGCGCAAATTTTTACAAAATCTAACAAGTTCTTAGTTTTAAACTCGAGCAATTCTCTTCTAAACGTATAATTAGATCCTTTTTTTTTCTTTTTTTTTTTTTGCCTAAGCTCTCTTTCACTTCTTTTTTTTTTTTTTTTTTTTTTTTTTGGTTGAATTTAATTATCTTGAATGAAGGTAAAAGAAGCTTCGGATGCTGGAACAGAGGAGCACATGGCATTTATTTTCAGTAGTGGAAATTGACTCCTTTTTTTTCCATTTTTAGTGATGACAATGTTTTATCTGTGCCTTTTTTCTCTGATAACATTCTTTTTCTGTATGAACTTTGAATCGTACTTGAAAATACTTTCCTGCCCAAATTTGCTATTTATCACGTGCACGTTTACATTCAATAATTCTTTTGTTAACCCGAAGTGGAGAAGAACAAAAAGGAAAAAAGAAAATAAAGAATGAGTTAAAATAACTATAAAATCACCTAGGGGTATAGAGATGGTTAAAATCTTTTCATCTTAAACACAAATCATGGATTCGAACCTTTGAAATAAATAATCTTTAACAAGAAAGTGTGTTCTTCCCTCTAGTAGATTTATCGAGCACCAACGCAAATTAATTGACCATAAAAGGAGAATAAAAAGTTGATGAATGCTTCATGGTCGGACAATAAGAAATTTAATCATTGAAATCAATAAAACGGTTGTGCAGCCACTAAGCTTGCGTTTTCCAACATAATAATTAATGACAAGGGTAAAATAGGTATGAAATGCTAAATTGTTATTTTATTTTTCAATCTGGATAACTAAATATGGACAACTATTTTTAGTATACAGATACAAGGAAATGGGGATGTTGACGATGATGTCACGCATCGTATTGGTGCAGGGTGGATGAAATGGAGGCTCGCTTCAGCAGTGTTGTGTGATAAGAAAGTGTCACCAAAGCTTAAAGGCAAGTTCTACAAAGTGGTAGTGAGACCAGCTTTGTTGTACAGGCGGAGTGTTGGGCAGTCAAAAACTCGCACGTCCAAAAGATGAAAGTTGCGGAAATGAGAATGCTACGATGGATGTATGGGCACACCAGGAGAGATAGGATTAGAAATGAAGATATCCGGGATAAGATTGGAGATGCATCGGTAGAGGATAAGATGCGAGAAGCGTGGCTGAGATGTTTTGGGCATGTAAAGAGGAGAGACACAGATGCCCCAGTGCGGAGGTGTGAGAGATTGGCTATGGACGGTTTTGGAAGAGCTAGAGGTAGGCCGAAGAAGTATTGGGGAGAGGTGTTTAGATAGGACATGGCGCATTTCCAGCTTACCGAGAATATGACCTTAGATAGGAGGCTATATATGGAGGACTCAGATTAGGGTAGAAGGCTAGTAGGTTGTCCCGCGTATCCCTTCGTACTAGTAGTCGTAGTTTTGATCTACAGTTTATTGTCCTTTGATTCTTGCTCCTAAATGTTGTTTTTTGTACCTTCATCATCTTATTTATTTGTGATAGTCACTGCCTCTTTTTTCTCAGACTGCTTTATCAGGGTTTTCTTTTTTCGCTTTCGTTAGTTGCATTTTCATATTGCTTTGAGTTATTTGTGCCTATCTAACCTTTTCTTATCGTGTTTTTTCTTGAGCCGAGGGTCTTTCGAAAACAGCCTCTGTATCTTTTGAGATAGGGGTAAGGTCCGCGTGCACTTTATCCTCCCCATACCCCACATTGTGAGATTTCACTGTGTATGTTGTTGTTGTTATTTTTAGTATGCAGGACAAGTAAAAATGGACGGAGAAAATATTGTGAAAAGTTAGCCCCCGAATATGAAGAGGAAAATGTGTTCTTAGAAAATAACTGAACTTCTTATTTATTCTCTCATGTTCGGTTGGTTAGTGAAAAATAAGTTAATTTCTTACTTATTTTTTTATATTCGGTTGATTAGTAAGAAAAAAATTAATTTTTTTGACCAAACGAACATGAGAAAATAAAAAAATATTTTTCGAAAAATGATTTCCTCCCCCACTGGACACTGCCTGAAATCCGAATGTCATCTTCCTTAGTATGCGTATTCTTTGGTTTTTCTCAAAATTGAAAATTTCAGTAGAAACTCAGTTAGAAAAGAGTTAAAATAAATGAATCCAAGACTTTCATATTTTAGTGTAGACGTGGCAAGCATCTAGTGTGGTATTGAACATAAGATGGCATTTTTTAAATGATTATCCGTAATTTTTGCCGGAAAAAAAATTCACTCTCTGAGTTATTTTAGAGTAAAAAATTATTTGAGGGTAAAATAAATGAGCTAAATTTCACTCTCAAATGAGCTTATGTATGCGAATGGCAATTTGAGTAAATAAGTGATGTAGTAAGGACAATGTCTTGTGGGCCCAGAGGACCCGTTTGGCCATGAGTATTACTCATTTTTTTTTTCGAATTTGAAAAACCATCAAAACTTATTTTTCACTTTTTTCATTTTCTGTTTTGGACTTTGACTTTTATTTTTTTGTTTTCAATTTTTACACCAAAAACTTTTATGTTGCTCAATTTTTATCCTAAAAGTTCATACAATTTTTTTCACGGGTCAGAAGCAACTTATATTGCTCAGTTGCTCTCCACTCTAACAACATTGAACATCACGTGCTAAAAATCCTCTAAAAGAAAAGAAACAAGTAAGAATTTTGCAACAAAATCATATTTAGAGATGCTATATTTATTGTATACACCAGTAAGACTCCAGTTACAGCCTTTTGATTGAATGAAACCATCAGTTTTGAGCACCTCATAAGCTGATCTCAAGTATAATTGCTATATTTCACGCATTGGTTATGTTTATTAATTGCTTTGGGTGGTTTTGTTAGTTAAAGGAGTATAAATCATATTTCATGTTTTTTTAGGAAAAGTACATTTCAACAATCAAATATTATTTGTAAAAATTATGACCAAACATAACTCCAACTTCAAAAATTTCCAAAAAAAGTGATTTTTTTTTTTGGTTTCTATGGCCAAACACCTACTTAGAAATCAAAGTTTGCCAATGAAAATTTCAAATACAACTTGTATTTGGAATTTGAAAAAAATCTAAAATCTTGTTTTCACTGTTTTCAACAAATATCATTTCACAAAGACTATAACTATAACCAAACATAACTTTATCTTCAATTCCAACTTCAAAAATTACAAATAAATTAAAATATATTTAATTTTTAAGAACAAACGCCTACTTTAATTCTTTCAAGATATGAATGATTAAATATTATGAAAGGGGAAGAAAAAAGATATGATAATAATATTAGCTGTCTTGCTCCCAATTTTTAATTATTTCTACACAGAATGTCAACAACCTTGAAATTAACAGTAGAATTTAGGAAGTTGTGATCCAGCACACTACTACATAACTTAACTGATTATATATAATAGTAGAATAATGATAGACAGGTCAATTTGAGTTGGTGTTGAGCTCAGTTTTGGGACATATAATTAGATAACTTAGATTACAAGCTAACGGATTTCTTGTTAACGAGAATTGTTACTGCGATATCACGCTAAACAGACCACATTAAATTATTAATAAATCTCTATGTTAGCTGTTTTGCACTGAACTCCATAAATTTCACAACTTCAAGGTTTAATTAGGTGAGTAGTAAGTCGTTTCTTGCACTTCATTTCCTGCTATATTAAATTTTGTTCTTTTAAAGTAAGTCTCTAAAAGATACATTTCATCTTGATAACCTACTTTCCGCATATTGATAATTTTAATTTTGGTAGGGAGTACATTACCTAAAGTAAAATTTTCATCGTAAATTTGAATTAACCGGGTGTGACTCAAGCACATAGCACATATTGCCCTCTCTGAACGAAAAGATGACTCACGAATTTGTTCCTTGAATTACGCTATCATCAAGCCTAAAAGCGTGCGACGTATCACTTGTGTAATGCCTTATGAAACTCTTTACTCTTCCTTCATTCCAATACCAAATTCGCTTAAAAAATCATGTGCACGCCTTTTTCAGAAGTTTGCCAGTTTAGAAGCGTGACAATCATTCTCTTTGACCTGCCCTTTGTCATGAACGTCACACTAGGTTCAAAAGCGAATAATGGGCAGAATGAAAAAATCAAAAAATAAAACTATAACTCTTCAAATATTAGGGCCAGTTAGTGAGCAAGAGCTCATTATTGGAATCAAATCAAAATATCAGTTAGACAATGCCATGTTATTAGAAAAGAAGAAGGGCATAATGGCATGGCACATAAATGTAATTACACAACACACTTCTCTTGTTGGTGTCAAAGTTTAAAGGATAGGCATGTCTATCCTTCATATAGGATCCAGGGAGGTAGTGTTTTTTGTACAACTCCCTCATACATGGAACTTTTTTGGTGATATATGAAATTGACACTACTGTAAAATTAAATAAAGATCGAAATATCACGCTTCAATTCTTGCGACCTTGATTCTTTTCTCCTCTCAACAATGTCTTCTTGGCGTGGTAGATTAGTTTTTTTATCTCCGTTTTCTTAATCTTCAGCTGACTTACAAAGTTAAAAAAAACTGAATCATGTTATTCAACTCATTTTGACCAATCAAATACTGATCGAGTAAATTTTGGATGGATTATATTATGACTTGTTTATTGACTTGACCATTTTGACCGGTTCAAAGTTAACCTAACTTGCCTATGTGATTGACCATTTTGACCAGTCCAAAGTTAACAAAACCTACCCAACATCGAAACCAGGCCCGGACTTCCCTGGCTCCAAATATGTGGACAAGTGCACAAATAAGAAAAAATCTTTTTTGCGCATTCATATTTAGAGTGTGGTCAAAATTTATAAAATTTTAAATGTTTAACCGTATCGGAATCAACTCTGGACAATCGGACATATCGATCTGAAAATCGAAATCATGGGTCTAAAACTTTTAATCTCGAACTGTTGTCAAAGCCCTAAATCAACTTTTCATTACGAATAGTTTTGGGCCTGTTTTGTGAAAGTTTAGCATATGAGGGAGGCCCATTTTTTTTCTTTTTGTGTGACTAATTGTTCAATAGAGGGCAATGCAGAATTGCCCTTCTTTTGGGGTGGTTTTTAAATTTTGCCCCTCATATTTAAATTTTTAAATTTTGCCCTTCAGCTAAAACCCATAGGTTCCAGGTTCGAACTCACGTACAGTCAAAATTTTAAAAAAAATTCGCAAGGCAGAGTTTAAATTTCGTTATGCCCCCACCGCAAGATACACTTGTGAAGGAATTACCAAAGTTATGCGGACCGATACTTATGCCTTATGGGTAGACTTGGCATAAATATGCCGGTCCCAGATAACTTTGATAATTCCTTCACAAGTTTATCGGGTCCGCATAAAAGTTTCGCCCATTAAAAGTATGCCCCCACGGATAAATTTGTGAAGGAATTACTGTGTTATGCGGACCCGACATACTTATGCCTTATGGGAAGACTTGGCATAAGTATGCCGGGTCCGGCATAACTTTGATAATTCCTTCACAAGTTTATGCCGGATTCGGCATAAAAGTTTGCCCATTAAAAGTACACTACTAAAAAAACCAGGATTTTCGACCAAAAATTTTGACCACACGAGGTCGAAAAGGCCTTTATTTCGACCAATTTTTCGACCACACGCGTGGTCGCTAATCGGTGGTCGAAAATTTTTTCGACCACACGTGGTCGCAATCACATTCTACCAAATATAAGGGAAAATTATTTTCGACCACATGTGGTCGAAAAATTATTTTTATATTAAATTATATATTTAACTTTTTAGACTACGTGTGGTCGAAAACATTATTTATATTTAAATATATAAAAAAAAATTTTGCACAATTTCGACCACTTGTGGTCGAAATTGTAAATGGGCTCGATTTTCGACCACGTGGTCAAAATCGCAACCATATTGCTAAATTTCTAAATTTCGACCACATGTGGTCGAAAATTTTCGACCACACGTGCGAATAATATTTTTCCAAAGATTTTGCACGTTTTTGATATCCCACTTGCCAATTTTCAAATAACCAAATTCATCAACCAAAAGAGTCATCCAATTCATCAACAATTCAACACAACAACCATAAACAATGTTCAAACACTTGAACACTTAAACATTGTCTATTCAAACACTTAAACATCATAAACTACGTTCAAACACTTAAACATCTTAAAATTAAAAGTACTTCTAGTTCAAATTAAAACCACATTCAAACCCTTAAACATAATATACATATCCATTTAAACATAGCAGAATTAGAATCCAAAAGCACATTAATCAAAAAGGTTAATGTTCGGTGTTAGAGACATGATCCGTATCCTTCCCACTAGACTCATCGACAAGAGCATGATTTATGTCAGCCAGCGACCAACGTCGTCTACCTTGGGAAGGTCTGGGGTTGGCTAGAGGTCGTGACCTACGAGCATCCCCAGGACACGGGGGAATCGGAAACGGCCGCGAATTAAGTAAGCTATTAATCTGGGCTTCCATACCCAACATCCTGGCCTCCGAGGAATTAAGTGTTCTTGTTAGCAGGTCAACTTGATGCTTCATAGCTTCATACTCCTTAGGATCAACCGTCCCATCATCAGTAACACCTACGGCTTCAAGGGCCGACGGGTATCGACGAAAGGCTCGATTAGGCATCCCATAAATAAATAAAGAGCACATAATTAAAGAACCAAAATAAATAAATAGCACATAAATAAAGAATCTAAATAATCCCAAAAAAAGGACCAAAACAGCCCAAAAAATAACATTCAATTTCAACTCAAAATCCAAAAAAAAAAAAAACCTAAAATAAACCCTAAAACAAATATTGGACACTAAATAAACTAAATAAAGTTATCAAATTTACTAAATATAGAAGGTAATGTAGCTAATAACATGAGATTATTATACAATTCCAACTCAAAATCCAAAAAAAAAAAAACCTAAAATAAACCCTAAAACAAATATTGGACACTAAATAAACTAAATAAAGTTATCAAATCTACTAAATATAGAAGGTAATGTAGCTAATAACATGAGATTATTATACATTGGTAAGTGTTCATGACATTGAAAAAAAAAAAAAAAAAGGAAAAACGTACCTGAATGGCTGCGCCGCCGACGTGGACTGGCGGTGGTCGGATGGCGTGGGCTGGTGGGGCGGTGGGCTGGTGGTGTGGGTAGAGAGGAGATCTAGGGAGAGAGGTGGTGTGTGTTGGTAGAGAGAGGAGAGGGAGAGAGGAAAGAGAGAGAGAGAGAAATGAAATGAAATTAGAAAATTAAAGACAAGATCGAAGAGTGCACGGTCGAAATTTTTTTTTTTTTTTTTTGTTTTTTTTTTTATTTTTTTTTTTTTTTTTTAATTTAAATGTTTCCCATTTATTATTTATACAAAATTTAATTTCGACCACACGTGGTCGAAATTATATTTTCATTTTAAAAAATCGACCCAAAGGTGGTCGAAATTCTACTGAAAATAAAATAAAAATTAAATTGTTGATTTTTCGACCGCGTGTGGTCGATTTTTTTTCGACCAAAAATGTGGTCGAAATTTTTTGGTCGAAAACGCCCTTTTTTTTAGTAGTGGTATGCCCCCACCGGCATAAACTTGTGAAGGAATTATCAAAGTTATGCCGGACTCGGCATACTTATACCAAGTCTGCCCATAAGGCATGAGTATGCCGGGTCCGGCATAAATTTTGTAATTCCTTAACAAGAGTATGCCGGATCCGGCATATACGCGACCCAAACCTTGCCTTGCACTTTTTTTTTAATTTATGCTTGAGCGGGGTTCGAACTCGTAACCTCACGATTTCTCGCGTGAAAGTTTCAAAGTTGCAAATGCACTCAAAGAATATGAGGGGATATTTAAAGACCACAAATATGAGGGGCAAAATTTAAAGACCACCGCAAAAGAAGGGCAATCCGTGCAAAAAAATGTTCAATAGACGTCATTGAAAATTCAGTTGATTTAGAAAAAAGAATTATTTCTTCGTGAAAAGGAAAGAAAGGGAGGAAAGGAAGGGAGGAGAAATGGGTAGTTGAGCAACAACTATTTGATTAAAAAAGGTGGAAACTAAAAAGTCATATTTGCATGGCATCCATGTGTCCTTTAAAATAAGACTAATATTTACAAGTGTCTCTTAATCAGCTTTTACCTCTATTATTTATTTTGTTCACAATTTAATGTCTCTCACCTTCCCATATTTACATTACAAACATTTACAAATTCAACTTCTTCACTCTTACCTTTAGTGAAAAAAATTCCAACCAAAATATAGAAAGATGTTGAGAGTTTCAGCAATGTGCAATAACTATATGATGAAAAGAATAATCCCTACAACCAATTATGTGTCAACTTGGAAAAGAAAAATGAGTGGTCAGCTTGAAGCTGAGACTCATGTAATGCCTGGCCACCAGGACCCATCGGAAAACCCTTCGATGATAACAACGCCACCGCCAATCACCGTACCCACCGATGCAACAGCGGTACCAGAGTCACCTTTTGTGCCTGATTTTGATGCTGATCCACCTGTAAGGCCTGGTGATAATGATGAGAGTCTAGAAGATACTACGCCACTATCGGCAGGGCGGCAGCCGGACGCGTCGGACGCTAAACCTCCGCCGTTCTAATATTTTACTCCCTTCGTCCCAATTTAAGTGTCTTAATTTTGACTGGACATGAAGTGAAATAAAGGGAGATTTTTAAGTCCTATGGTCTCAAGTTAAAAGACCTGTGTAGTCCTTCCTTTAAATCTTTTGGTTTCAAAACCATCATGTTGAAGGTTAGAATTGAAAAATTTACTAAATATAGAAAGAGATACTTTTTTCTAGGCTATGAGAATTAAGGGAAAGGAAGGGAAATGGGGAAAATGTGCAATTTGGTTACTTATTTCATTTGTCAAATTTCAAATTTTGTGCAAGTTGATATTGAGTTGAGCTCATTTAATAATTGATGGGGTTGTGGAATTAGTCTCTAATCATCAATTTTAACACGTGTAATGAATAATGCATCCCGTGGCGGATGTAACTTAATTATACTTGATCTCATTTTAACCCTAATATAAGGTGTTCGTTAATTATCCTTGATCTCATTTTAACCCTAATATAAGGTGTTCGTTGTGCCACATCAGATTAGTGTCCATCTTGGACAATTTTAATAGAGGAGGGGTAGATTTGAACCCAAAATATAATAGTAGGGGTATATTTGGACTCAAAGTATAACGAGGGTATATTAGCCTTTTTCAATAGTACAGGGGTATATCTAGCTCTTTTCCGAACCATGACAAATAATTTGAGATGGAGGAGTACTCCTTCCGTCTCAAAAATATTTATCGTCCTTACTAAAAATACTCGTCTCAAAATTTTTTTTGTTTTATTTACCCAAAATAAAATTCAGTAGCTTTTTCCTATTTTACCCTTGTATTAGTTACATCAATGACTGATTTTGTGAGTTCATATCTACATTTGAGATGTTTCATCATTAATAGAGTAAATATTTATTGAGGAGAGGGAACATAATGAAATATGGTAAGACGGTAAAATAGTCAAAATGCTACCTTTAAAAATGCTGTCTTAATAGGCATGTAAATAAAAAATGGGGCATGTAAATAAAAAATGCGACACATACTTTGAGCGCAGAAGGGAGTAACAATTATCAAGCAAATAAGTAAGCATGTTGCAACCAGTAAATAAAAAGAGTAAAAATTAAAATTTTCTCTGGCTGAATTGTAAGGCAGCGCCACTGACAATATCATAGCATATGCGCTTGTTACAAATTGAGTATTTATACAGTAAATCGGACGGTGCAGAAATTAGGGAGAGGAATATGAAAATCAGATGGGAACTCATTATGAAAATCGGATGATCATACTACTTAGAGAGCAGAAGATGAAAATCAGATAGGATACAAATTAAGGAGAGGAGATATATTATAGTGTGTCATATGTAATGTTTTGCATTATCTGCATTATAATATTCATATAGAGCCGTTTGGTGGGTTAAAAAGCAAGCATTTATAAAATTCTGGAAACATAAAGAAAAAAAAATAAGTTGGGGTAGCCTAACTTATTTTTTTTGGCTTATAAGTATTTTCGGCTTATATTTCTTTAGATAAGCTAGCCAAATGGGCCCATTTTTTTGGGCTTATTTTAAGACAAATGCTTTTTCACAACAAACACTCAAAAAAAAAAAATTTATAAGCAACTTATAAGCCAATCCAAACGGGCTCATAAAGTCGGTATTTACGTAGATATATAATTATCGTAGTGCATTTCAATTTTCTCGGGACTAATTATCTGGGAAAGTTTCGGCAAATCATCCTAAGTGCACCTGGTCTGGGGCAAACTGAAACCGTATTAGAAGAGTGCCTTCGAGTGTGAGGTTGGACTTTAATTATTTTGACCGAGCTAGTCTGATTAGACTCGAACCATCACGTGTCACATGCATAAATTCCAATTATAAAAGATTATTTTTTTGAATTGTCATCAATTGTCGTTAAGCATCATATATAATCTTAATTATGAAGATACGTCTTCAAATTTAGAGGCTGTTTGGATGGGCTTATGCCTATAAGCTGCAAGCTAAAAAAAATAAGTTGGGGTAATAACTTATTTTTTTTTGGCTTATAAATTTTTTTTTATAAAAGGTGCTTTAGATAAAATGTAAGTCAATGGTCAATTATTTTTGAGCTTATTTTAAGACAAAATGACTTTTAAAGGCGGCAGTACTACCCAAACACTCAAAATTAAAACGAAATTTTTATAAGCAACTTATAAGCCAATCCAAAGGGGCTCTTAAATGTTAGTGATGTTCGGGACGCACAAAACACATCGACTAGTCCATTATCCTCAATAAGCATACTTTTTTATATAAATAAAAAAGATAAGGGCAAAAAACACATCTCAAATATCTTTTTTTTTTTTTCTTTTCTTTCTTTTCTCTTTCATATCCAAACTATCCGAAGTGATACTTTTCTATCTAAACAATCACCTGATACTTAGCAAAACACACCTAAACGCTGACTAGATTAAATGTTTGACCTCAAACATCAAAATACGCGTGAAGCATAATTTTCTCAAAAAAATTCATCTATTTGGCATATGTAATGATATATGAGCTGACTCAGTATTATTTTTTACCTTTTTCTTTTTAATTTTTCAATTAATTCTTTAAAACCCTAAGCTCTCCCCCTTCTTCTTCATCATTTCTCACATTTTTCTTTATTTCTTCTTCTCTTGTGTAGATTTTCTCATTTATTTCTTCTTCATTATCAACCCTGTTCTTCATTTCTTCTTCTGTAAGACCTAATCAGATTTTCTCCTTCATTTTGATTCCCTTTATCTTCTTCATTGATCATATTTTCTTGTCAAAATGAGGAAGAATGTCTTTTGCAAATGTGGGCAGTTATCTACGTGGAATTAACTTTTAACCTAACAATTAGTTCTGCCACAGTGATATTGTTTATCCACATTTTAGATAGGAAAGTCTCACTCAAATAGTTTAGACATGAAACACAGAAAGAGTGATAATTGAGTAGTGTTTTTGAATTTATCTCTAAATAAAAGCTACTGTGACATTGTTTTGAACAAGTTATAGCAGGTGTTTCTTCCGTAAAACATTTTCACCCCAATTGTTGACTAAACTGTGGCAATCTAAAGTTAGATAATTCGATAGATATTCTACAAAGGAATGGCAAGGTAATAAAATATAATCACGTCAAAGTACAGCACTCAAGATACTAGAATTAAAAACTACAAAATTTCTGCATCTGAATTTTGAAAAATCAACATAGATTATTGTAATGAGCCAATGAACTGAAATAATAATAATTCAATTATCCCAATCGAACCTAAAAACAATAAATAGGGACTAAAATAATTCATAATTAGGTCAAACGAGAGGAAGACCGTAAGGACGGATATTAGTTTTAAAAATATGTGTGCATTTGAATCTATAATTTTTAATTTAAATTTGAATTTGTTTGTGTAAAGCTCACTTGAATTGTGGAAACATTAGATTTATCTCAAAAGTGAAACAAAGATGATAGGTTCAGTAATTTGAGCTGAGTCTTGAATTTATAAAATTAAAATTTTAAATTCACTTCCCTTTAGATAAATCTTTCAATGAATTATTTTGATGACTCTTCAATGGAATACGCGTCAGCTGAAAGTACAGTATCCTGCCACGTACGTGCTTATTCATGCACCTCAATGCAAACACTAAAGCCTCTTTAATTTCTACTATTCTTTTACTCTTAGGATAAATAAAGAAACAGATTCATAATTTAAATTTTAAGAGTTTAATTTTAAAATTTTTAGTATTAAATTTATTATATTTTAAAAACTATGAATTTATATTTACTACTCCATCTATCTTAATTTGTTTGACATTTTTCACTTTTTAAAAATTAAATTTTTTAATTTTAACCGTATGTTTGAACGTAAAATTATTAATTTTTTAAAATAAAATTTATATATTTAAAAATTACGTATAATAAGTGACCATAATTAGTAACTTAAAATACATATAAAAATTTTACGGTCAAAGAACGATTCATTTGATTATTAAAAAGCGAAAAATGTCAAACAAATTAGGACGAAAAGCATATATAATTTTAATATTTAAGTTAGGGTTTGAACCCCTTATAAGGCTAGATAGCTGAAATTTTTTTCATAAGACGAGCCTCTACAAAACATGAATCCAATTCATCTTTGTCCTAAAGCCTTGTCACAACTATCCTCACCTACTAATTTCCACAAACTCTTGCAAATTCGTAAAACAACTCATATTTCTTCAACTCAACTAAAACACCACCGCAAATATTCATCCGATCATCCACCGGCAAAACCACCACCGGAATTCCCGGCAGCACCACAGGCAGACAAGCCATCTGAGTCGTCTGAAGTCCCGAGCGCTCCGGACTCAACACCGCCACCACAAAATCGGGTGCCGGTGGATGATCCGTATGGTTCAGGGGCAGCTATGCCCCAGAAAGGTTCTAAGTCCAGAGTCAGACAACCTCATGGTGCTGAAGTGAAAACTCCTACTCCACCTGAGCCTGCTGATATGTTTTCCTCTTAATTATTAATGTACAGTTAAGCTTGTTAGCCGCCTCTTTTTGTTTTTGTTTTTGTTTTTTTGGGTTGTGGCTGTGCTAGTAGTTGTCCTTAATTTCATGGAGTATGTGTATTGTAGATAATAAGGGGTCGTTTGTTATATATTAAGACAGATAATATTGAGATTTTGATATAAACTTTATATTGGTTTCGCTAAAAACCAAGTACCAACTATCAAACACTGGATAAAATGCAATTTTTAAAATTTGTTTCTTGAATTCGCCTTTTAAAATTTAGACTAAGGTGCTGTTTGGCGATAAAAATTATTCACTTTTCTTTTGATTTTTTTTTTTTTTTTTTTTCATTTTCTTGATAAAAAATTTATTTTTTAAAAAAATTTCACTTTTTTATAACTACATTTTGCCAAAAATTATAATTTTAAAAATTATTATCAAACACAATTCCAACTCTAGCTTTAAAAAAAATTTATATAATAAAAATAAATAATTTTTATTTTTTGATTATAGCATACGCAAAAAGTAAATATTTTGACATTTGAAATTTAATAATATTAAATTATTATGTAATTTTTTAATTATTATTTAGATATTATTTTATTATTTAAGAATAGAATTAAAAAAAATTAGTCAAACTTACACTTTGAGATAAAAAAAATTAATTGAGATCGACACTTACTATGAAGCTTGTTATGAAACGGAGGCCGTAGCTGATAATTTTGCTATGAAGTAGGAGCTCATGCCTTCACAAACTGTACGTGATGCAGATAATAATGAGATATTTGTGTGGTTTGACGAAAAGCCCGGCAACTCCTTTTTGCCAACTGCTTTTCCTGATTTATTGTACAGGGATATTTTGATAACTTGGGATGAATTTTGCTTTTCATGATTGATCAGAAGTGTTTGTTACTGTAGTTTTGCTTCTTTATTTTTGGATTGTGAAGACTTTACTAGCCTTTACAGTAGGGGGCCCATGTGAATCCTGATCTCTATATGCAGCTTTATACACTTGGTAATCTTTGACACTCAGTTGTCAATGCTTATCCTACCGATCAGATAAATGTACATTGCTGAAATATTTTAATTACTGAAATTTTGTTTAGCTTAACATTAATTTTATTATATTTTTATAATTAACCGGAAAATAGTACAACCTACAATATGCTACAGTGAAAAATTCCCTAACTTTTATTGAATATAGGTTATAATGCAGTTACATAAAAGTTATAAAATCATAGTAATATAGTTCTGATAGTATCAGTTTGTTGGTAAATGGCAATTTTTTTTTTTGATGAATTGACAATATTATGTCAATGTATCAGTAGAATAAATTTAATAGTAATATGTTTAAATTCAGCTAAATGGGTTATTCCTAAGATTATTCTTAATCTGAATAAAATATTCTACTTAAAAAAATTGTTTCCTAACCATTAGAATATCCAATGTAAAGTAGGGGCTTAATAAATTTCAATTGGTTATTATCCGAACTATTACTTACTTTTGGTCGGTTCAATCCTCACATCAGTAATCCTCGTCCTCATTTTCTTTTCCCATATCCCTATGTAATAAAAAAAATTTAAAAAAATTTAAAAAATATCCAACGTAAAATAGTTGAATAGCAGAAAGGAAAGATTCTTACGCAATATATACTAATGGAAAATAGGAACAGTAAAAGTAAAGAGGACAATTTCTTGATAGTTGTTGGGTTGTTTCATACAGCTTATGTAGTTTATACCCCTCCATCTCACTCTATGTGATGGTATTTAGATTTTTTACTTACAATCTGTAAAATATGTTATAGCATTTTATGATTATGAATCTTGTAAGTGAAGATAAAATAAAAAAATTTAAAGTTAAACTATTTAAAAATATTAGGTGTTATTCTCTTGGGATAATTAATTAAAATGAAAAATGCATCACACAAAATGAAATCAAGCGGATAATTGTTAAGTGAACATTGAAGTTTGACCCATTATCAAATTTACTTTATAAAACTTGATAAATTAGATCATAAAAGTATAAACTTGACTTTCAAATAAGTTATACTTGGATCTTATTGCATAAAATGCATACTAAGCACTACCTAGGTTGGGCTTGTGCTGGTACGGGCTCGGATGTCTAGTAGTATTACGAGATGGCTTTCTTTTTCTCGAAAGCAAACAGTATTTCCTCTGTCCCATGTTACTTATGCGCTTTTTAGTTTTGCACGCTGTTTCTTTTGTACGCTCTTTAGAAATAGCCTTATCTCTTTTTTATAAATTGTACTCTAATCAACGTGGGTTACTTTATCGTTCGTTAAAAGTTGGGATTATTCATATGCTATGTCGTTACAATTTAGTCACTAGTGGTAGGGAGCCAGGAAAATGATCGAGCAAATGATTGACTACAAGGACAAATTTTATTAATTAGTCTCTAATTAACTAAATCAGCACAGAAAACAGCCACGTGGCTCCTTCACGCCACTTTTGCCGACCTGAATCCACCGCAGAACACCTCTATTCCACCATTAAATCCTCTAGCTCCTCCACGACTCAACCATGGACAAAGAAAAGACAGAATTTCGCTTTTTCCATTTGTTGCCAGCTGCATATTTTTATTGTAAAAGCTATATTCTTGAAGTTTTGGAGTAATTTTGAAGAAGAAAGCCGAAGTTTTGAAGAAAAAAGCCGATGTTTTTTTTCTGACGAAACTCTCATGGAGGAGTGGTGGTGAAATTGGATGGAGAATTGGATTTCAATAATGAGATTAGAGGAGAACTTACATCCAAGGGTGTCAATCAACATCCCTTCGTCGAAAAATTACACCTTGGAAATACGTAAAAAGAATCTTTTTATGTATATATACTATGTGTTGAACTTTCTTAATTTTCGTATATTTACTTATTTATATTTCGACACGATCGTGAGGTTGTATGGTACTTTCTAGATGGAGAAATTGATGATGGTGGATAGTGATTGTTTGGGTAGCGGCGGTGTATGATACATTGGAGGTAGTGGAAATGGAGTGATCGAGTTGTGAAGGCAAATCAATTGTGGGATAGCGGAATCGGCTGGCACAGTTGATGGCTATGTTGATTGTAAATGAGAGATGTAATTGTGAAAAGTCGGTGGTGGCACGGTTTAAAGTAAAGAAGAAATGTGCAGTGAAAATGAATGGATTCTCTGTATAATTCGTCGAAGGCCAAAGTTGGGCCTTTAGCAAATCACAAGGGTAAAGTTAGACCTTTCGCAATCTACAAAACACCATCTGAGCTTCTGGACAAATTAAATATTACTAGTTTTGTCTAAACATACCAAGCGGAATCCTTTTACACAATGTGTTGATCAAAACAAG
Source organism: Lycium ferocissimum (assembly GCF_029784015.1). Classification (NCBI taxonomy): domain Eukaryota; kingdom Viridiplantae; phylum Streptophyta; class Magnoliopsida; order Solanales; family Solanaceae; genus Lycium; species Lycium ferocissimum. The sequence continues at coordinate 3,833,741 of NC_081342.1, read as the reverse complement.
CTTTCAACATCACCAACAAAGCATTCTGAAATGGGCTTCATCCATTGAATATTAACAACGGAAAAGGGCCAAATAAACCCCTGTACTATCGAAAAAGGTAGAATATACCATCCGTTATACTTTGGGTCCAAATATACCCCTACCGTTATATGTTAGGTTTAAATATACCCCTCTACAGTTAAAGTTGACCTAAATCCTACATGGATTAATATTTTAATAAAATAAATATTATGTGGCATGTCACCTCACTTACAAACCCAATTTTACCCCTCCCCTCCCTATCTTCTTCCACCACACCTCCCCCTCTACTACTAACGTCCTTAGAAGACTCTATTAGACAATTTCTGTACATGTCAATTGATCTTGCACATAAGAGTAGTGATAGTTTAAATTGCGGAAAATGTGCCTGCCGTTATGTCTCTTTTCCTTGCCCTTACCTTCTAACGGTCTCTCTCTCTCATATAGTTTACTAGGAATAGGGAAGGCCCAACTGGGCAGCAGTGATCATGAGGCCACTGAGATTCGAACACTGCGATTCATGTGGCCTTTTGGCTATTGTGTTGTCCCCTTATGTACTTTTAAATGGGGATTTCATCCCATAAAAGAAATGTGAAAGGAATAAAGATTGTGAATACTCCAATTGATAATTCTCTTTTGATGTCATTATTCCTAGCAAAAATAAAATAAAATGACTAACCAACTTCCTTTTACATTCTGGAGTTATTGTTGTTAGCCATCCATGTACCTAACATGAAGTATTGAGACGACTCTAGAATTTGTCAGGTACTGAATTCTAAGGTGTGGTGGAAGAAGGACGGTAGTAGTAGAGGGGGAGGTGTGGTGGAAGAAGATAGGGAGGGGAGGGGAGGGGTAAAATTGGGTTTGTAAGTGAGGTTGCATGCCACATAATATTTATTTTACTAAAATCTTAATGCCATTTAGGATTTGGGTCAACTTTAACTGTGAAGGGGTATATTTGAAACCAAAGCATAACGACAGGGGTATATTTGGACCCTAAGTATAACGAAGGGTATATTTGACCCTTTTTCGATAGTATAAGGGTATATTTGGCCTTACCAGAGTAAGTCAGTGTCGGGTGGATTTAGAGTATTGAATGGGGTTCCCGGGAAACAAGTAGTCTACAAAGTGTGCTATTGGTCTAAGCTCTGCTGTCCTCTTGTTTAAGGGTTCAAATCCCATTGGCCATCATGCAGGCCTTTATTTTTCCCCTTTTTGTTTTTTCAAATGTCTTTGTATAAAGTTCGTTGAGTTAAGCACTAGTTCATTTTCTTCTTATGCCTTATGCTCCCAAAGGATTCTTCAGGTTAGTTACTCTATACACTCCATTATTTAAAACGCTGTAAAAGTTCATGAGATCATTCAATATGTTCATAAACTTTTAACTTCTTGCATAAAATTATCAGGTATTAAATAACAGACATCAAATATGCTTTTTTATTGATATTTCTGTCTCCGAAATTTGGTGAAAGAGAAGACAACCCCAACTCAAAATACAGGAAGAAATCAACATCCAATAACAAATCAAATACAACTGTTGGATCTTTAGCTAATGAAATGACTTTATCCTTGTAATGTTCTTCATTTCATACACCAGAATTGCCAATAATATAATGCAGAACACGGAAAACTTTCTATATAGCAAGTCGTCTGAGAATTAAATATAAAAAGTCACAATTATGTTGATATGAGCAATATCGCGTTCCAAGAATCCATTGCTTTCAATTTTGAAGTTCTTAAGACCCAGACATGCTCATATATCATATACACTAAACAGACAACAACAACATACCCAGTGTAATCTCACAAGTGGGGTCTGGCGAGGGTAAAGTGTACGCAAACCTTACCCCTACCTTGAGATGTAGAGAGGCTGTTTCCGATTGACCCTCGGCACTAACAATAAACAAAATATATGGAAATATCACAATTGCGTTTACTGTTATTGATCATAAGCAACTTCACAAGAACTGAAGAGAAAGCAGAACACTTGATATAGTGTCTTTGTGCCTATTTCCAACTCAGTCATATGACCAAAGATCCTTTTTAAGAGAACTTCATAAATTTGAAGTTATTACATATCCAGAATATATCCTGAAAAATGAATTTTTATAAATGAATAAGTGCATTCAATTTGCAATGGAGATAAACTGACTCCATCACCAATTTGATAAAAAATGAACTTTCACCCTCTCTGTAAGGGTCCTTATTGCCGGATCCTCACTTCTGAGTTCCACACGTTGCTTATTTTTCCGATCAAATGTGTAGGCTTTTACTTCTTTTAATTGACTGTGCCAAGGCTTGCTTCCATGAGAAGCAGAATCACTCGAATTCTTCATATACATTAGACGATCGGCGAAACATGCAAGCATTTCACCACTTGATTGTAGTTTGAGTTCCCTAGGGCAACAGGCCTAGGGGTGTTCATGGGTCGGTTTGGATCGGTTTTGGGTTAAAATCAAAACCAAACCATTCTAATCGGTTTTTAAATTTTTTAAAATCAAACCAAACCAAACATAATGCATATCCATCGGTTTGATTGTAATCGGTTTAGTTCGGTTTGGGCCGATTTTTCGGTTTTTAAGAAAACTAACGTTATTTCCCTCTTTCGTGTTTTTTTCCTACAATTAGGAGAGAATTTTCTATCATTTTTCAACTTATAATTAGTTATTACCATTTTATTGTGGCAGCTATAATATTCTTGGATTATGGTAAATTTCATGGTTGATTCTTTGAACAAAAGAGTTTGAATTCATGAATTTATTTTTTGAGATGGGATTAAGGTATAAAGTTCATTAGCCGATTAGATATAAATAATTTTTTTTACTGAAAAGTATACAAATTATTTAAAAGTATTTATAAAAATTAATATATTGTGTATATATAATTACAAAAATTATGTATAAAATTAGTCGGTTTGGTTTGATTTTTTCTTCGGTTTGCTTTTAGTAAAACCAAAACCAAACCAAATATTATCGATTTTTAAAAAATTCAAAACCAAACCAAACCCAACCCAAATGAATACAGGTTTATTTAATCGGTTTAGTTCGATTTTCGGTTTGGATCGATTTTTAACCAAACCGTGAACACCCCCAGTGACAACTCCATAAAAAAGCATCCACAAATGTTGAGCACTCCCTAGACGACCTTTTAAAATCTATTTCCAAAACGTCCACTCGAGGGATAGCAATTCCATGGTGCAGTTGCAATTCTTTGTTGTTGATCTCATTGCATTTGGAAAAATAAAGGAAAACTTTAGAACATAAGGTCCAATTAGATAACTTACAAAACTATTCAACATTTAAATTGTTCCAGCAATAAAGAACGACTTAGTGTGCTTCAATTGGCTTACCTTTTATGCAATTTCAAGTTCAGGAATTTGACTTCCCGTACACTCAAGTGATACTTCGGAGCATCAATCTCCTGCTCTCTCAATGGATCACACTTCACCAACCCACTAGGCAATGAATGCATCAGATCACAACGTGTCAACACCAATTTTGTTAACGACTATGCTGCCAAGATAGTGAAAATAGGCAAGGGGTATAACCGTTTCGAGGAGCTAGTAAAAACATCCAAAACTCAAACTTGTCAATCAGGGATTTTTCTTTCCTTGTATCTCTCCGTGATTTTATCCACAATTTTCCTATTGCCTTTGTGAAAATTAACTTTGAATACTAAATTGGGATGAGTTATCCAGGTTTGTAGCCATGTTTTGGAGAGAATACTCATTTGGGCTGCTTCTTTTAAGCTAAGGTAAGAGAGTATTTTTTGAATGAGGCATTCATGCAAAATGTCTAACGTGGATTCTTGATCTCTTGATCTCTTATAATTCTGCTTATAGTTGTCCATCCATACCTTAAGAACCCGTTTTTCAACTCCGATTTTGCGGCAAAACTCGCTAATCATCTCTTCATCTCGCTTCTGCAATTTCCACCCAACTCTTTCGGCAAATTCTAACATTCTTTCCATTTGATGTTGAGTGAATTTAGACTCAATAACTTTCTTCTTCTTTTAGGGTTTGTTGCATTAGGTCTCTTCATAGTCACGGCTTGGAAGGAAAAGTTTATAAAAATGTAATTTATACAATTTCTTCCTCTTATCTTATGTACTATATAAAAGTTATTGCTTAAAGCAGGGAGACTGAGTCTGAAGCATATGTACTATATAGAAGGCCATAAAAGTTGCGGATGACCTTATTTCTAGATTTCAAACAAGTCCAGCTATGTACTAAACTCTAGTTAATGATACTAGTACTAGTAGTAATATTTATCTTTTCTACCCAAAGAAATATAGAAAACGTTTTTACTAAATAATCTAATAGGATTATTCATTCTGTTCTAATTTATACGATTTTGATGCACAAAATGTTGTTTACAACCACATATGTGATAATACCTTGCCTAATCAACCTAAAAGAACTTAGATTTTCTACTTCCAAGATAGAGGACAAATTTATATTTATTTGGTTAAGAGTATCTTGGGATTGGTTTAGACCATCAGACCAAGTTATAACTGTATCCAAACGCCCTCTAATCATGTATACAGCCAGCCAAGGAGCTTCTCATTATTTTACATTCGTCAAAAAATGGGGATTAAAGTATTTCTATACTCTAGGCATGAAGCCCCAGACTCAGTATAAACCTGCCAAAAAATCTGTCACTGGCATTTTACAAAATTGAAAGGCTGAAGTGATGAAAACAACCCTTAACTTGGCACGGTTTATTACTTTAGTTCCTGAACTATTGTCACGCTTAAAAACACTCCCAATCTTGACTACCTGAATTTAAGACACCCCCGAACTCGTGACCCTTAGAGAGTGTAGTTTACTCGCGGGTCCAGCTAGAATAAAATGATGATGTGGCCTCCACATGTATAATATTAACGCCAAATCATAAAAGGAAATTACATTCCGGTAAATAACTCGACCCGATAACCTACATTCAATTAAATCACCCTAAATTGGTCTAGAACAATCCATTTGAACCAAAACACTCTCTCTCCATCTCCCTTTGTCACTAAATCTTCAATGTTCTTGACTACTTCGACTCTGGCTCATCTCTATTTTTCATCTTCAAAAAACCCCGAATAACAATATTAGTTTGCTCCGGAAAGGTGTCTTATACCACTCGAAAAATTTGCAAGAACATTAACCTCTCACCTGTACAAAGTGAACGAAAATCAATTAGAAACCCAACAAAATTAGGTGCAAATTGAACCTTCTAAATCGAACAAACCCAACAAAATTATACTAAAATTGACATACCAAAAAACACAAATTACATACCTCTTGTTGTTTTGACATCCCAAAAATCTCCTTCTCGGATTGTCATCGGACCATGAAATCCTCACTACCACCAGAAATCCACATCTACAAACTCCAGTCATGAATAAAATTGAGAGAAAAATCAACAAATATGATTAAGAACTTTAACAATTAGAAAGGGAGGAGGTGTATTTTAATGGAAGTGAAGAAAGTGTCTTGAATTTAAGTTGTTGTGTATTCTAATGGAGGAGTGTTTTAATAAAGGAGCTAGGAAGGAGATGATTTAGCCATTGGAATAGGAAAAATAAAATAAAAGAAAATGTAAAAATGTGATTTTTTAATGTTTGAAGCTGATGTGGAAGCTTCTCACGCGCGTGTAGGAGTTTGAACACACTTGTTGTGCTAGGTGTCAAATCGGGGGTGAATTAAAATTCATTTAGCTAAGATTGGGGGTGTTTTTGAGTGTGGCAATAGTTCAGGGACTAAAGTAATAAACTGTGCCAAATTTAGAGATATTTTCACCACTTCAGCCAAATTGAAATACATTAAGCTTCTTTATAGTTTGCTCGTATCTCATGTTTGTCAAATCCTTAGAGAGAGCAATATTCGAGTCATTTTGAGCTCAACAACATATCACCTTTCATCATTTTGAGATTTTGCACGGTTTCCTTTGACTTGGGTTTATACCTCATACACATGCTTTAATATAATTTTGTAATATGTGAAAGTCTGTGTTGATTAACATGGAATACACACGCAATACACGTAACGAGAAAATATTCTTTCTTTTCTCATGGACAAGCTTGGCCCCAGGAGCTGAGAGGGAAATATTTTATCGAGTAAGTTAGCAGACATGTAATTAATAAAATATTGTGCCGATGCATTATTTAAGTAATTAAATTTGTATGCACTAACAGTGAAAAGAAATTTTACACAATGAGGTCACTTATTATGTAACTAGAGGAAAATCACTTGATAGGAATTAATTTCTAGTTCTCTAAAGATGGTAACTCTGATATCACAGGGTAACATCCATTAATTGTGTAAAAGTAATCAATGGATAGTGGTTTATTTACTTTCGTACCCAAGGCCTATAGAAGGGCCGATTCTTACAAACGCTAACCTATATATTGTCGTTTACATTAGGGTTTTCATATAGAAATTTGTCTCATAGCAATACCACAACTATGGCTGACATATTGCCGGAATGCCTCATTCAAAAAATACTTTGTTATCTTAGTTTTAAAGAAGCAACTAAGATGAGAATTCTCTCCAAAACATGGTTGCAAGCCTGGTCAACTCTTCCCACCTTGAAATTCACAAGTCATTATCTCAAACGCAATACGAAGAAAGTGGACAATATCATGGAGAGATATAGAGATGAGAAAATTCCTATAGAAAACTTTGAATTATTACTTTCTGGTTATTTTCCGGAAGGTTTTACTTTGATTGACAAGTGGCTTGACATTGCACTTCAGAATGGTGTTAAAGATCTTGTGCTTAGAGTTCCTCGCTTAACATCATCATACACCTTTCCTATTTTCAAAATCTTGGCGGCAAAATCTTTAAGAGAATTTGTTCTAAGTGATTGTAATTTAAAGCATGTTTCGTTATCTAGTGGTGTGACAATCTGCCATTCATTGAGAAAGCTTTCTCTATCTTTTGTACAGTTAGATGTGAACATGCTTCAGACTCTACTTAACAGTTGTCCCTTGATTGTCAATTTCATTCTTAAGTATTGTGATGGGTTGGAAAAGATTGAGCTGCTGAATCTTCAAAATATCAAGTCAGTTTGCATTAGGACACAGAGATATAAAAACCACCTTGTTAAAATCCTCGCACCAACTCTTGAACACTTGTCTTATTCTTATTCTAGTGATTTCTGGGATTCTAGTCATTCATTGGGAAAATTGGATGTTGTTGAATGTCAAAATCTGAAATCTTTAGATATATCAAATGTGATGATATCTGATGGATTTCTCCGGCACCTTATTTCTAGATCTCAATCACTGAAGGTCTTGAATATTCGGGATTGTAAGGGCATAGGGCAGATTGATGCTCGGAATTTGGTATCACTTGAGTATATGGGAGAACAAATTCCTGAACTTAAAATTTCAAGAGAGTCAAGCCAATTGAAGCACTCAAAAATCATTCTTCGCTGCTACTCTTTGGATGCCGGCTGGTTTTGCAAGTTGAGGACGTTTCTATCAAATTCAACCTCTCTGTCTCACGTTTCCCTTGATTTTCCCCGGTACAATGAGATCAACATCAAATATTTGCAAATGCACCACTGAGTTGCTACCCCCGAAGTGGACATTTTAAATGTCAATACTTTATGGCAGATGGAATGCCTGGCTTTTGTGGATGCTTTGCTATGGAGTTGTCATCCTAGGAGACTGAACCTTCACTCAAGTATTGAAATGATTAAATCTTTCATCAGTCGTTTAATGTATATGAAAAATTTGAGTCATTCTACTTCTCATAGAAGCACGCCCAAGCATAGTCAATTAAAAGACGTAAAAGCTTTTGACCGGAAAAATCAGCCGCTGGAACTCAGAAGTGGGGAACTGGCAATAAGAAACCTTAGAGATTGGGAGGAAGTTTATTTTTTATTAGATTGGTGGTGCAATTAATCTGTCACTATTTCAAATTGAATGCACTTATTTCATTCTGAAGTTTATTAATCTGTTTGTCAGTATAGATTTTTTTTTAAATTCTTGCACTTCCCAAATTATCTAGCCACACTATGTGGCCCATAGTTAAGTAGTCTGTTAAGTACTGATAATTGTGCTGAAGTTGAATCATAAAATTCTTTATTCTGGCTTTCTCACTATTCTAGAATTCTTTCCTCTTGCTTTCTCAAAAAATAACTGAGCAGTCTCGAGAGTTCAACAGATTTTTGTAGACATGTGGATTTGAAGGTTGGTGATCAGATATATCAGCTAACTGTGGGCTGGCATTCACAAACAGTACACTCACTCTCGCAATAAAATCTTTTTTCCTCTCCAAGAGATGGCGTAATACGTAAAAGTATACAGCCAATCTTCCTGTCTGAGGTGCCAGACCAGAATTCTACAATAAGATCTTAGTTAATTTAAAAAAAAAAATAAAATTGCAGCAGATGATGGCTACTGATTAGCTTCTTTTATGATCTACTCTCTGTAGTTATGTTTATCTTATTGAATTATAAAAAGCGCGGCATCACCAGTTCATATGGTAAACTTAAACTCGAAATAAAAAATGTGTTAAAACCGACAAGCTGCAAAAATAATGCAAAAATAGAACAACTAATCAAGTTGCCAGGTTAATGCAAAGACTTGCTTGGTCTTTGTTGCAGTCTGTCTCTTAATCTTCTCATCAATTCAATTCCAGCATGAGCTATCTATTTATACAACACTCTCCATATTCTGGTCCAACATAGCACCGAGTACCGCCATATTCTGGTCCAACATAGCACCGAGTACCGCTCATGCTTGTCGTGCTCCTCAACTCTCGACAGAAAACAAATCTGCTCAACTCTCAACAGAAAACAAATTCTTTCTCCCCAGGCCTTTCTACACTGACTTCTACATCTGAATCATCTGCATTTTGGTTCTGAATTTTCTCTTTGTCCTGAACTGTAAGTGTTTTTCAATATCAAAATGTGGCAGCTTGAACCGCTTTCTACAGTAATTTTATGGCCTTCTTATTCATCTTGTTTAGTTCATCAAGATGCTCTTCTTTCTATCACTCTTTCATCTTCTGGACTTCTTGTTATGCGTTTTTCCCTTCTTCACCACCTCCTTCCCGGGCTCTTTGTTGGGAATCCAGCTCTCGTTCTTATGAAGTTATTTCCTGCACTTCCCTTTTCTAAGTACCATTATCAATTCTGCAGTTCTCAGGTTGCTCAGCAGATGACATGGTAAGTGATACATTGTGATTTGTACTTCTCTGCGTCAATTTTTTCACATACTTTTATTAGATATTTTAGTTGTTGCATAAGTTCCACATAGATCTCTCAAAGGCTCGGCTTATAGATGGTCTTTGTACTTTAAAATACACTGAATTGAACGAGATATACTTAAAACAAGAGACCTCATAGCTTCCTATCTTATAATTCTAAAATTTACATGAATATGGAATTCATAACCTATTATTTTCTTCTTGGCTTATTTCAACTTACTGTTTTACTTTCAGTTTGATGCCTCAAACTATGTACTCTGCTGAAAAGTGAAGTTAAGATGCATATAGTTTTGTTTAAGTTTTACTGATTTCACGTCGCACTAAATAGACCTCTCTAGACCAAATTCCACTGCTTTTATGGATAAACAGAACCTGTATTGCTTCGGTCACAGCCCTTTGGTATAAGCACACTTAAAAGTAAAGTGTTCATTTGTTTCTCTGGCAGCATCGAGTATCATTTGTCACTACTTCCACCATAGCAATTTTATCCTTTGTACTCAACCTGCTGGCGCATACTAGTAATATGATGATTAGATGTAGTTATAGTGTCGTATATTTCTCTTTTACCCCTAATATAAACCAAGGAACTCTGTATTCCTTCTTCTGCAAGGAATAGTTCGTGCCTCTAAACTAGTCGGCTTGATCATTTCCTTCATAGATGCAATACAGCTAGTGCTTTCAGCAGTGCCCCTCTTCTTCGAAGGCCTTTTAGTTCTCCATTCTCAATTTTCAACAATGCCACTTAGGATATAATTAGCACTAAGACCTGATATTCAAAATTTATTTGTTCGTTAAGAAAGGGGATCATTTGTTTTGTATGAAACCTTTCTTCTTCCTGTTTACTGAAGAAGGGAAAAAATTAAAAATGTAAGAAGTTTTCCTTACTTTTTTTGGTAGTAAGAGATCATTTTATTACCAAAAGTGAGCACTGAAGTACAGGGATAAAAAAACTGCAAACTGGACATGAAGCCCCAGCTGCAGATCACACAACTGCTTAGCTAGCACAAGATACCCTAATCCAACCCCAACAGGTTCCTACACAGGATAGTGATTATGCTGGTCAAGCCCAGGGGTGGAGCCACATAGGGCCCAGGGCGAACCCCCTTCGGCGGAAAAAAAACACTGTTTATACATGGTTAAAATTATTTTTTATGTATATATATAGTAGATATTGAACCCCCTTTGGCTTCTTCTTGTGTTTACTTTTTTTATATTTTGAACCCGTTAGTGAAAACCAATTTCTTCACCTTTGTTTACCCCGAATTACGGGTAACAATTAGATTTGTACGTGGTGAAATAGGATATGTGGATGAACTTTAATCTTTTAAGTTGGTATGAAATTCCTTTGGATGTGTCTATGATTATATTTGTATATATATATATATATATATGTGTATAAGCAATATATCGTAAATGGACAACATGTGCCAAATATGCTTGAATAATGAAGATGGATTAGATCAGTTATGGATGAACAGTATAAATCCGGACCAAAACACTTTGAAGAGAGCTTTTATATATCAGATGGTTACAATATTCTAATATGAGAAAAAGGCTAACCCAAAATAGGGGAAAATGGCCCCCTATTTATAGGTATTCCTAATGGGCCCTTAATCCAATACAAAAAGGCTTTTCTGAATAAACCCTAAAAAGGATAAGGCTGATCCGTACGGTCTGACATCCGTACGGTTGTCAGCCCAAATGGCAGAACGGTTTTATGACGCGTGGCAATCTCAAAACAGACTAACCGGACCAGGACACGCTCATTTAAGCTCGGACTATCCGGGCCAACGAACACGCTTATTTTGCCTCGGGTCAGTTGTATCCGGTACAACATCCCCGGTATGGAGCAAGATTGAACATGCTAGTGCCCATTTGGACCTGTCTTTGGCTCCGGTCTCATCGGTCATACGTTGACCCGATTTTTACTGTATACAGATAGTCCCCACACTTTCCGGATCAGAGTTTCACCGAAGTGACAGGAAGTGGAAGAGTCTCAACCCGGTGGTCTCATAAGTCCATTCTCATTTTCAAAATAGGCGGGAACCGTCACGTCACGTCCTTCTGACTTCGGCCACGTGTCCCATTCCGAATGGCCAACTTCGAAAACCGCCTCAAGCCACGTCACTTCAAATCACGTCTCATTAATTCTCGAACACGTGTCATCTCTCGATTGGCTGGCCTCGGTGAAATTGTCTATATAAGAGTTACAGTCGCATTTTTACCTATCACTTTTCACTTTCAACTTCTCTGATCTTTGATTCCTTGGTGAATATTCGGCTTGTTCCCTCTTCGAATCTTCATCCTTTTCTGAACCGTAACCTTCATACATTCAACCTAAAATTTCAAACCTTCAAGCTCATTCCTTCATCTTCGCCTTCCAATCTTCATTTCGATCTTCAAATCTTCTTCAAACCTTCAAATCTTCATACCAACTTCTTCATAAATTCATAATTGACAGAGATGTCAACTAACACCGACTCCGCCTCTCAGAACGTACCCTCGGCTTCTTCTCTGGGTGTCGAACCTGCTTCCAACCCCGAAGGTAAAGTTGTTCTGGAGCCGACTGCCACATATATAATACCGGCCAAACCCAACTATAACCATGAATTTGCGGTCGAAAAGGCAGTACAAGTGGCGGATAGGGGTTACGATGTGAGACGGTACCCTTCATCAATTATAGAGGATCGCCTTCCTCGGGTTCAGACTGAGTGCGGATGGGACAAACATCTGGTACAGGTGTTTGCCCCCGGTAGTGACGAATCCATCACTGATCATAAGGAGGGGTTTCTGTACGTTTATACCTACCCATTCACACTCCAGCTCGACCCCCCGATTGATCCGGTTATTCTTGAGATGTGCCGGACATACAATGTGTGTTTAGCCCAAATTGGGTCGATCATCTGGAGGATCGTGGCCTGCCTTCGTCTGTTGTCAAATAATGCCGAAAAAGAGTTCACTTTGGCACACCTTATTCGGTTGTATTGTCCGAGGGTCTTCCGTGGGGGTGTGATAAAGGTCGCCAAACGAGGCCAAAACCCGATCCTTTCCAACCTCAACGAGGGTAGAGATCGAGGGTGGTTGGAACGTTACGTCCGGATGAGGACGACTGACATTATCCCACCAGAGTATATGCCCTTTCCGAAAAAATAGAATAACAAATGTAAGTTTCTCGTACGTGTTTTCTCTGCATGCGTTCAATTTTTTTTTTTGACTTTGTTCAATATTTCAGCCGAGGCATGGATCTCTACCGCTGTCCAGAACTTCCCCGAGTGGGTCGAGGTGATCATTAGCCAACACCTACATGATGATCGGACATGAGCAGATCTATCTCGTGGCCGGTGGGTTGCACAGAACCACGGTAATCTTTTCTTTGATTTAACACTCATCGCAGCCTTTCGTTTCGCTTTTTTCTTTTTATAACTCTTTTGGTGCCCAGGCTTACCCAAAGGGTCTGTGGAGCCACGACCCACACCAACGGATGAGCCTGCGACACCGGGCTCAGATTTTGATAAGGCCGCATCATCCCGGCTTATTGCTGCAGCCGAAAAGAGGCAAAAAATACCCTCGACCAAGGGTCAAAAGAAAAGGAAGGGGTCGAGGGGTGATGTTCGAAGCCTGAGGGACGAACCTGAGCTTGACATTGTGGTTCGAAAAGTTGGGGTGAGTCCCTCCGTAGCTGCCATTGCTGAGGAAGAAACCACCATTCCAACCCTGACCACAGGTGGGGAAGATGAGATTCCTTTTCCTCTAGTAACCGAGTATCTAGAAGCTCCAATTCCATTAAGGTCCATTTAATTTATTGACATTTCAGGTGATACTTCACCCGAAGCGAAACCTTTAGTGAAGAAACCTAGAAGGTCCGGTCCAACCTTGGAAGTTGAAGCTATTGCGGCTACCGGTCCATCGCCCAATACCGACCAAGCTACTACAGCCGAGGTGCCTGCAACTACCAATACTGCTGGAGCCGTTCCTGTCTCTCCCCCTGGTCCTTCTTCGAGATCGGATAACCTCGATGACATGCTCACCGATAACCCTCCAGCTACTGGGGAAGCTGCTGGGTTTGGTCACCTCCGTATCCCTCGGGCCACCAGGATTGCCAGTCGGTCCATCGAAATAGGTGCGACGTCCAAACTTGTTGATATTTTCCCAGCCCCGAGTGTAGAACCGAGGAGGAATAGGTTGGCCGTGGTCACCGTCCCCGAGGATTGCAGCTTTTTATCCCGTCCCGTGGGGGTTGCTAGTTATCTAAGACCTCTTGTTTCAAATTCAGACAAGGAAAAATAGGGGGACTTCCTTTGTCGTGCCTTATAAACGAGGGCATGCCTGCCGGTAACTGGGTAAGTTTTCTTAAGCATTTTTCTATAGTATCAACGTGCGATTTTCTGTCTTCGTAAACCAATTTCCTAACTTAGTTTGTTTCTCTCTCTGCAGAGTGTTGTGCTCGTAAATGAAGGTTTTATCCGAGCTCAACATGAGGTTGATGACTTAAAGGCCCAGCTGGACGCTCAGGGCCGGGAGACCGAGAAATTCAAACTCCTTTTGCAGGAGAAAGAGGACCAACTGAGCCGTGCCATTGTTCCCACCAACCTTCAATTCGAGCTCGAAGCAGCCAAGACTGATAACCTCCACTTGAAAGCCGAGCTTGCTGAGGTGGTTGAAAAGAACCAGCTTCTCGAAGAGGATAACATCAACCTCGGCCGAGATAATGCCAATTTTGCTATGAGGCTCGATGAATTTGAGGCTGCTATTGCCCAGCTACGAGGTGAACTTAACTCGGTCAAGGTTGATGCCGAGAAAACGGTAGAAAGATTTAACCAGCTCGAAGCTGAGAGAGCCGTCGAGAAGGAGAAGCTAAGGATAACAGAGGAGAAAGCCGAGACTAGAGCTCGGACCAATGATGAACTTAAGGGTAAGCTCGAGGAGGCTACTGCGGCCAATGATCTCTTCAGACCGAGCTTGAATCCGTCAACCAGGTTCGGATCAGTCTAATTGACGTGAAGTCCGAATTGGAGGAGAAACTGAAAAAAGCTGAGGCCGATCTAGAAGAATCTCTTAAAGATATGGAGGCTGCCGAGACTCATACCATGCTTATGATCGAGTATAAACGTTGGAAATCTCGGCAGATTACCCTCGAGCAAGTAGAAAGGGGTTTAGGGGACATTAAGGCCCGGATATTTGAAGCCAAAGCTATCGAGGATAAAGCCAAGAAAGCCTTTGATGCCAACTCTGATGACGACTCCGAGAGGACCGTTTCTGAGAATTCCGGCTCCAACCATACTGGGTAGACTGGGGCCTATACGAGCCTTCATTTTGTTTTTGTCTTTGATTGTGTAAAAATCTAAGTGTAAAGACTCGGCTTATATATGAAATGCATATTTCCTTTTTGGCCGTTGTTTTCTTCAATTTTTGATCCGAGTATATCTTATGATACTTGCCTTAAACGTTTGTTTCGTAAGGAATGATCAAGGCTCGAAATTGAGCCTTTTCGTCCGAATTGAGCCTATTTTAACTCATTGGTTATTGGCCTTATTTCGTTCGATTTTTTTTTATCGAGGATTTTATTGAATGATTTGCCCGCAGGGCTTATTTATGCTTTGTGAATTCAGACGTCTCCGAATCACCTCGGGCATTTTAGGTTGAGGTCTTTTAATTATTTGGACCTTTTCCGACCGTTTGCTTGTAATGGATTAGGTTCGGATACCTGAATCCCTGCCGTCAATCTTATAACGGCAGTCCCCATTCGAGGGTGTTAAAAGATTTTGGGCTCGGTTCAATGTGACCTCGTTGCCTTTTGCTGAATTTCGACAATAGTCCCCGGTATAGGGTAATTAAAAAAAAAGACATATCCAAGATGTATTTTTTCATAACACTACTTCATATTGCAAGTGTTTGTACACAACTTGAGGATTTCATCCTATTCCTTCTATTTTTGCCGTAGCAAATACTAACCGGACACGACTCGTTTTATCGTTTAGTCCTTACATTGAAATTTAGTACAGAAGGTTCGGTTTTATACAAAAATAAGAAGCACAAATTTTGAAGACCATTTTGATGCAGGCTTTGTTTCTTTTTTTCTCCATCTGCTTCGGTGAGCTCGACTTTTCCAGTCTTGATGTGGGTATGATAGTCCCCTAGTGTTTGTTCGTGAAGTATGAACGGGGAAACACTATCTAGTCCCCAGTGAATGACAGGCCTTCGGCTTTCGAACACTCTGCCCCGATTCCATAAGGTAACACGTTGTACTTGTTGCCTCGTGAAAAACCTCGTCGGAAAACCCACTTCGGGACAAAACCGAACTAAGGAAAAGCGTGCAACACGTGTTTTCAGACCTAACTCTAATCCTTCGGGACTATCTCAATATTACTTCTACAAAAAAGGATAGGTTAATTTCAAAAATGATCACGAGAGTCAACGGCCCATACCTTAGCAATAGTATTTCTTTAAATGAGCCACGTTCTAGTTGTTGCGCAGCCGTTGTCCGTCTATGGTTTCCAGTTGGTACGACCCTTTACCCGTTACTCCTGTTATCTTGTATGGTCCTTCCCAATTCGGACCTAACTTCCCATCATCGGGGTTCTTGGTGTTTAAGGTAACTTTTCGAAGAACCAAGTCCCCAACTTGAAAATGTCGAAGATTGGCCCTCCGGTTGTAGTACCTTTCCATTCGTTATTTTTGAGCCGCTAAACGGACCAGCGCACTTTCGCGTAGTTCGTCCGTTAAGTCGAGTTTTACAGCCATATCCTCCTCGTTTGACCCCTCGGTGGCATATTGGAATCGGAGGCCCGGTTCACCAACTTCTACGAGAATTAGAGCTTCGGCCCCGTAGACTAACAAGAATGGTGTCTCTCCAGTGCTCGACTTTGACGTTGTTCTGTAAGCCCATAATACCTCCGGCAACACTTCCCTCCATTTGTGTTTCGACGTTTCAAGTCGCTTCCTTAGATTTTGGATTATGGTTTTGTTCGTGGATTTTGCCTGCCGTTTGCACTGGGGTGATACGGAGTGAACACTATCTTTTTGATCTTTTTCCCTCGAGGAAGTTATTGACCTTGTTTCCAATGAACTGAGGGCCATTCTCACAGGTTATTTCGGCAGGAATGCCAAAACGACAAATAATATGGTCCCATATGAAGTCAATAACCTCCTTTTCTCTAATCTTTTCAAAAGCCTGCGCTTCAACCCATTTTGAGAAGTAGTCAGTCATAAACAAAATGAAACGAGCCTTACCTAGGGCCCATTGCAGAGGACCGACGATATTCATTCCCCATTTCATGAATGGCCAAGGAGATAGCACCGGGTGCAGCAACTCCCCGGGTTGATGAATTATCGGGGCGTGCCTTTGGCAACCATCACATTTTCGATAAAAAATTTTTGAATCCTCCTCCATTCGGTTCCAGTAATAACTTGCTCTGATAATTTTTCGGACCAGGGCTTCCACACCAGAGTGATTGCAGCAGGTACCCTCGTGGATTTCTCTGGGACCCAAACATTTAGCCAAAGGGCCAAAGAAAGACCGGCGATACAATTGACTGTCTACCCAGCAGAACCGGGCTGCTTTGGTTCGGAGGGATCGTGATTCCTTCGGGTCGCTCGGGAGCTTCCCATTTTGTAAGTAGTCAATGTACTTGTTGCGCCAATCCCACGTTAGGTCCATCGTGTTTATCTCAGCATGACCGTTTTCCACTGCCGAGTTCATCAATTGGACTACGGTCCCGGGGTTGAATTCCTCTGCTTCAACCGAAGAGCCTAAATTGGCCAATGCATCTGCTTCGTTATTTTGTTCCCTGGGTACATGCTGCATGATCCATTCTTTGAACTCGTGCAATATCACCTGAGTTTTCTCCAAGTATCTTTGCATTCACTTATCCTTGACCTCGAAGACGCCATTCACCTGGTTCACGACCAGAAGAGAGTCGTATTTTGCTTCGATTACTTCGGCTCCCAGACTCCGAGCCAATTCAAGACCTGCAATCATAGCCTCATACTCGGCTTCATTGTTAGTTAGCCTCATTGTCCTGATTGACTGTCTAATAATATCTCCTGCGGGAGTTTTTAAAACAATGCCTAGCCCGGTTCCCTTTAGGTTCAATGCAACAACTCCCCACGGTGGGCGCCAAACTGTTTACCCCGAATTACGGGTAACATTTAGATTTGTACGTGGTGAAATAGGATATGTGGATGAGCTTTAATCTTTTAAGTTGGTATGAAATTCCTTTGGATGTGTATATGATTATATTTATATATATGTGTATAAGCAATATATCGTAAATGGACAATATGTGCCAAATATGCTTGAATAATGAAGATGAATTAGATCATTTATGGATGAACAGTATAAATCCGGACCAAAACACTTTGAAGAGAGCTTTTACATATCAGATGGTTACAATATTATAATATGAGAAAAAGGCTAACCCAAAATAGGGGAAAATGGCCCCCTATTTATAGGTATTCCTAATGGGCCCTTAATCCAATACAAAAAGGCTTTTCTGAATAAACCCTAAAAAGAATAAGGCTAATCCGTACGGTCTGACATCCGTACGGTTGTCAGCGCAGATGGCGGAATGGTTTTATGACGTGTGGCAATCTCAAAACTGATTAACCGGACCAACGGACACGCTCATTTAAGCTCGGTCTATCCGGGCCAACGGACACGCTTATTTTGCCTCGGGTCGGCTGTATCCGGTACAACATCCCTGGTGTGGAGCAAGATTGAACATGCTAGTGCCCATTTGGACCTGTCTTTGGCTCCGGTCTCATCGGTCATACATTGAACTGGTTTTTACCGTATACAACCTTACTACTCATAGCTCCTCTCTGATGGATGTCTTGGATAATCGGTTTCGCAATAGATGCCACAACTTGCTGCTTGGTATTGAACACTCTTTGATTTCTCTCATTCCATAGGTAGTAGATCCTAACCCCTAGGACCATTTTGAATACTTGTGTTCCAGGACCTCTTCCTTTAACATGTTGTATAGCCCACAGTACCTCTTCTTCCCCATTTCGTAGGTAGTCTTTGTATTCCTTAGCCAGCCTAACAGCTTTTGCCAAAATTGTTGAGAGACAACACAAGTAAAGAACAAGTGTGATGAGCTCTAATATCCACAAGTGTGATAAGGGGAAAATTTCTACCAATTTTGATTGTCCCTAATTTCTATTGCAACCAAGCATAAATACAACAACATGCTAACAACTTTGACTCCCCTAGCTACCAACTTTGGCTCTTTTTGACTAACATATCTAACAAGGATTAAATTGAGATAAATGAAAAGTTAAAGGGCCCTAAGTGATTTACTCAAAAGTTTTATGGCTAAATTATACAACTATAATATTAGAAACTTCAGCTCCAGCTGCGGATCCAGGATTTTCATTTAGGGGATTCGAAAAAAACAACAAAAGCTAAATATTAAAAATAATGTTGCCAATGGGCATTTAACCTAGAACACTAGAGACAATTTTGAACACCCTGGATCACCTGAGCTAACCTTTTGCATTTGTTTAAGGTATTCAAAAGTTAATATATGTAGATAAACACAGAAAATCTACCCCATGTATACACTGTAATTTTTTGCCGAGGCTGTTCGGGTGAACACCCGCCACCACGTAGATCCGCCCTGTTCAGCTCCCTACTCCTGAATTTAACCATAATGGCTACAATCCATCCTTAAGGCTAAAGGTACCACCATCGCAACTTAGTTCGTTGTACGTATCTATACACATGTTTTCGCGTTCGAAATTAATAGTGTTGGTCATTGTGCACTCAAAGGCGAGAGGCGACTCAATTTAATTGGTGGCCTAAAGTAAAAAATTTCATGAGAGGATTTTAGCTTTTTTTTTTTTTTTCTTTTCAAATTAAAACGATGTCATACATTATTTGAAGTCTATTTCTGTAGATTTTTAGATGTGAAGTTGTCAACTATTTCTTTTTTGTTCCTTCTGGCGTGCATTTACAATCAACCGGATTAGTGACTTCTACATATTTAAAGAGCAGTCTCTAATACTTTCTTAATTTATTTTTTATTTTATGTTAAAAGTTTATCAAGGGCTCCAGGATGAGATTGTATTAAAATTTCAACTCTTTCTTTTTTGTTCTTTTTCTTTTGTTATGCGTAATTAACCTGATTCATATTTTCTTGTTAACATATTTAAATTCTAGTAAATAATATAAATATCAACATCGACCTAAAAAGTAAAACTATTAGTGTAAATGAACAAATTCAAATTGAAAAGGGAAAAAAGAATTGCAAGTTAGCTAGAAGTTGATGATTTGATAAAATACATTTTTATTGCACAACCCGAGAAAATATGAAAAAGGAGTGCAATTCGATTAATTCAACGCCCTTCAATCCTTGTTTTCGTGAGAATAAATAGCTTAGTAAGGAGAAAGAAAAGAGAGTACAAAGTACACATTTTCTTATGAGAAACGAAAAAAAGAGAGAATAAAATGGATTATATTCGTTAATTACCAAATATATATGGGTGAAAATGATTTTCACCCCCTAACTTTGCTTTACAAATAAACTCTTCCTCAATTTTGAATAATAGTCATTCTCCCCCCTTTATCCTAATTGACTTTTTAAAATTTCTATTTTACCCTTACATTATCAACTTATCTCTTTTTTCTCTCACTTCTTTAAAATAATGATTTTTTTTTTATCTCTTTGATCTATGTAATAAATTTCCTATAAAATAAATAAATATTATTTTCGAAACAAAAAAAAAGAAAGTGAGAAATATTAGTTAAGTATAAAACTTAATGCCGTTCCATAATGAAATAAATGAGAAGAATAATTTTTTTTTTATTAATAATAATCAAAACTCTGATATCTATATTTATACAAGTAAAAATAGCTTTATAAATATATTTCAATGTAGGTAATACAAAAAGATTAATAAAAACAGAGGTATATTCTATAACAAATTCCTTGAAGGTTATCTATTTTATATTATAAATGAATTTTAAATTATAATTTTAAATATTCCATTAATGACAGCCAAAAACTCATTTATATATTGACAATAGAGAATAAGAGAGAAGTGAAACTTAAACATATGTAAAATTAAAATAACAAGTAATATGTGTGTGTGGTTGTGTGTATACAGGCATGTACATATATAATATATACTTAATCCTTGTAATATTAAAACATCAATCATAAGTAGTAACATTATATTTTATGATAAATTCATAAAAGGATTATTCTACTTATAATATGAAATTAAATAAAAATTTATACATACCTAGGTTAAAATAATAAATTTTATATAATATAAAAAGGTATTACATAGATCAAGGATTGAAAAAGTCAAGGGGGGTCAAGGGTAAAATAGACATTGTACCAGATAAATGGGAGAGAGAATGTCTATTGTTCATAGTTAAGGGAGTTCGAAACCAAAATGCCCCCAAAAAAATCATGTGGAACCAAAATACCCCAACAAAAAAAAAAGTGACAAAAGTACCTTTAGCGCAGTAATTTAATGCGCTAAAGCAGTTCACGGAGACATTAGCTTGCTTTAGCGCGATATTTTCTTGCGTTATAGAAAACGATTAAAAAAAAAAAAATTCTATAACGCAGTAAAATACTACGTTATAGAAACAGTACCCAAAAAAAAAATTGGCCAACTTTATTTTTTGCAACACTTAGTGTTTTTTTTCATAATTTGACTAATGATTAGTCGTGTGTCAAGACTACAAACGTTAATAATTTATATAGAACTTGATTTTTTTTTTTTTGCGTACAATAATATAGGCTCAATACATCAAGGATACGTAAAAGTTCGGATCGTCATTTTAGGGATTGAAAAGGTGCCCGAAGTAAGTTTTATTTGTAAACTTTAGGTTTAAGTGTTCTATATACATAGACGTCCATTTTTGTTTGAAGACTTGTTGTCATTAGCTTAAGGTTTTTTATTTTTAGGGTTTAGATTTATTAAAAATAAAGCCGTTGCCAAAAGGTTTTAAACGCTTTAGCGCGGATTTTCTTGCGCTAAAGATTTTTTTTGTTTGTTTGTTTGTATAGCGCAGTAAAATAGCGAGCACTAAAAAAAAAAAAAAAAAATTGGCCAACTTTATTTTTTGCAACACTTAGTGTGTTTTTGCATACTTTGACCAACGATTAGTCGTGTGTCAAGACTCTGAAACGTCAATATTTTATATAGAACTTGATATTTTTTTAACGCGTACAATAATGTAGGCTCAATACATTAAGGATACGTATACGTTCGGATCGTCATTTTGGGGTTGAAAAGGTGCCCAAAGTAAGTTTTGTTTGAAAAAACTTAGTGTTTGGCCATGGGTTATTTTAGTCAACTTTACATGTCGAGAAAATTAGTTAGCTTTATTTTCAAAAATTGAAACCGTAGAAGTGAAATTGACATTAACAGCTACATTACCCCGGGATTTTTACGTTGAAATTTATTGCGTATCATCATCTTATAAGTAAATAAAACTGAAAATTTCAGGCCAATTTGGGGAAAAATTAAAATTGAATGGGATAAAAGGTATTTTTTTTTTAAAATCGGCTCTGCCGAACCGCCTTGCGGCCGTTTGTCCGCATAGATCTCGAAAAAATACACAAGTTCAAAAAAAAGCGTAAAACGGACATCCGAGCGCAAAGTTATGACCATTTAAAATTTGACCACTTTACAACTAGTTTTTCTCCCTATATTTTTTAGAATTATATTTATATTCAAAATAAAGTTATGTTGTGATTAAAAAATAACACGCTTAAATCAAAACCTTTTAAAATAAAACACTTAAACCTTAAACAAAACTTACTTCGGGTACCTTTTCAACCCCTAAAACGACGATCCGAACGTTTACGTATCCTTGATATATTGAGCCTACATTATAGTATAAAAAAATATCGGGGTTCTATATAAAATATTGACGTTTCGGAGTCTTGACACACGACTAATCGTTAGTCAAAGTATGGAAAAAACACTAAGTGCTGCAAAGAAAAGATTTATTAAAATAAGATGTTGCGATCTTTTTATGGAAAAAAATACTAAGTGTTCCTTAAGTGTGTTATTTTTTAATGCGTAACTTTATGTGGAATATGTTGCAAAAAAAAAAAAATCGCGCAAATCGGACGGTCGAGCGCAATCGCGTATATTCAAAATAAAGTTACGCTTTAAAAAATAACACACTTAAATCTAAACCCTAAAAATAAAAAATTTTAAGCTAATGACAACAAGCCTTCAAACAAAAATGGACGTCTACGTATATAGAACACTTAAACCAAAAGTTTACAAATAAAACTTACTTGAACACCTTTTCAACCCCCTAAAATGACGATCCGAACGTTTACGTATCCTTGATGTATTGAGCCTACATTATTGTACGTAGAAAAAAATATCAGGTTCTATATAAATTATTGACGTTTCGGAGTCTTGATACACGACTAATCATTGGTCAAAGTATGGAAAAAAACACTAAGTGTTGCAAAAAATAAAGTTGGCCAATTTTTTATTTTTTTTGATATTCTATAACGCAGTATTTTACTGCGTTATAGAATTTTTTTTTTTTAACTGCTTCTATAACACAGTAAAATCTTTAGCTAAAGCGGTTAACATGACTCCGTCTCCGTAGTTGCTTTAAGCCTTGATAAATTCTGCGCTAAAGGTACTTTTGTCACTTTTTTTTTTGTTGGGGTATTTTGGTTCCACATGATTTTTTTTGGGGCATTTTGGTTCCGGACTTTGATTTTTAAAGCAAATATATATACATTCACTTTCAATAATTATACATAACAAATAGTTTTATAGACCTTATTTTCTTTTGTTAAAGGATTTAATAATTTTATTTTTAAAAATTATAAAATAAGACCTACTTGTTGTAATTATTGGGGAAGTAATTAAGGAAGGTAACATAAATTATATGTATACGGTTAGAAATTGGATTCCTAGAATATATGGGTTTTATATTCTTCCTATTAGGAGTGTGACATATACCGAAATCATAACCTACAAGAAGAATGCTACTTTGGGCACAATAAATTCAAGAATATCCATAGCAACCTCAAAGTCACGACCATGAGGAGCCCTGATGCAAGAAAGCGATTCAGGACTAAATTTACTCAACATCAAAAGGAAAGAATGTTCGAATTTGCTGAAAGAGTTTGGTGGAAATTGCAGAAGCGAGATGAAGAGCTGATTAGCGAGTTTTGCAGAAAAATAGGAGTAGAAAAACGCGTTCTTAAGGTATGGATGCACAATAATAAGAAGAATGCTACTTTGGGCAACAGATATCAGCAACCCGCTGCAACGACCAACGGGACAGCCACAGCAGACATATTGCCTGAATGCCTCATTCAAAAAATACTTTGTTATCTTAGTTATAAAGAAGCAGCCAATAAGAGCATTCTCTCCAAAACATGGCTGCAAGCCTGGTTGAGTCTTCCCGACTTGAAATTTGCAGCTGCTTATTTCAAAGGCAATACAAAAGTAGTTGATAATATCATGGAGAGATATAGGGTCAGGAAAATCCCCATAGAAAAGTTTGAATTATCATACTCTGGTTTTTCTTTCCCTCTGATTTATAAGTGGCTTTACAGTGCACTTCAAAATGGTATAAAAGAAGTAGTGGTTAGAGATACTCGTGACTTTTTCCTATCATTCCCTTTTCCTTTTCCTATTTTCAAAGTCTTGGCAGCAAAATCTTTAAGAGAACTGGTTTTGAGTGGTTGTGATCTGATCTGTGTTTCATTATCGAGTGGTGTGTCGAACTGTCATTCTTTGAGAAAGCTTTCTCTATCTATGGTCCGTTTAGACGATAACATGCTTCAAACTCTACTTAACAGTTGTCCCTTGATTGTCAGTTTCATCCTTGAGTATTGTTATGGGTTGGAAAAGATTGAGCTGTTTAATCTTCAAAAGATAAAGTCAGTTTCCATTTCGCAAGCTGGAAACCAACTTGATATAATTCAAGCACCAACTCTTGAACACTTGTCTTATTCCTCGGGAAAATTGGATGTTGTTGAATGTCCGAATCTGAAATCTTTAAAACTATCATGTGTGACGATATCTGATGGATTTCTTCATAACCTTATTTCTAGATCTCAATCCCTGAAGGTCTTAGAGATTCGGGATTGTAAGGGCATAGGGGAGATTGATTCTTCAAATTTGGTATCACTTGAGTATATGGGAAATAAAATTCCTGAACTTAAAATGGCAAGTGAGTCAAGCCAATTGAAGAACTCAAAAATATTTCTTAAATGCTTCAAGAATTTAAATGCTGCATGGTTTTGTAAGTTGAGGAAGTTTCTATCAAATTCTATCTCTTGGTCTCAAGTTTCCCTTTATTTTTCTAAATGCAAAAAGATCGACATGAAAGATTTGCAACTGCACCATGGAGTTGCTACCCCCCAAGTGGACGTTTTGAATGTCGATTTTACATGGCGGATTGGGGAGTCCCCCACGTTTGTGGATGCTTTGCTATGGAGTTGTCATCCAAGGAGACTCAACCTATGTTCAACAAGAGTAACGTTTACATGCTTCGTTAATCGTCTGATGTATATGAAGAATTTGAGTCACTCTCCTTCTCATGAAAACGAGCCTTGGCATAGTCAATTAAAAGAAGTAAAAGTCTACAAACTTGATAAGAAAAGTCAGAGTTGGTATCCTGTAGAACTCAAAAGTGGAGAGCTCTCGATAAAGACCGTTAGTGAGAGGGAGAAATATTTCTTTTTGTTAGATTGGTGATGCAGTTTATTCTATTGCAAATTAAATGCCCTTATTCATAGGAGTATAGGACTGCACTTTATTTTTTCTTTATTTCTCACACTGTGCTAAATAGAGCTCCTGAACCAGATTCCACCGCTTTTAAAGATAAACAAAAGCTGTAAAAGTACACTAAAAAATAAGTGTTCGTTTGTTTCATCAGCATCTTGGCGCAGGTAACATTGATGTAGTTATAGCACCGTATATTTCTCTTTTACTAAGCCAATATAAACCAAGGAACTCTCGTTTACTTCTTCTGAGAAGCTCATTACAAGCTTAGCCCTGTACTCTGAATCAGGCAGCAAACTGTTTTTCATCAAATATATGGAAAGAGCTTTACTTCTTTTAGTCTTCTATCATGAGGATCAGAGGGTCTTTTGCAGTCGTAAAATTTGATGTTGGTTTAACTTGCCTAAGATCAGAATATGGTGTGAAACAGGTAACTGTGAAAAGATTTACAAGAATATTTTTTTTTCAATTAGATTGGAGATGCAGATTACCTGTACGGCAAATTGAATGCACTTATTCATTTATAAGTTTATTAATTCATCTATAAATCTAAGATGGTTCTCGATTCTTTTAAGAACTTCAAATTTAAGTTCTCCCATAAGTACGGTTATTATTTTTCTTATGGATAGTCTTTTTCAAATGTGAAAGTTGGAAACATCAAGGCACTAAGAAACTAAACTATGTTTGGTGTTATGTTTATCTGTAGTTCATGTGAATTCTATAAAAAAATAAAAAATAAAAGAAATAGAAAATTAAATGTTGTTTAATAGAAGACATAATAAGTGATACATTGTGATGGATAATTCCCAGTCAAAATTTTCAGATACTTGGATTCGATATTTTAGTTGTTTCAATGTATTAAAGAGTTCCGCATAAATCTCCTGAAGGCCAGCTTATAGGTGTTATTTGGTACTCCCAAAATCACAGAATCAATTGAGATATACTCAAAACAAGACCTCACAGCATCCTGTCTTATAATTCTAAAAGTTGCATGTGTATGCTATTAACAAAACTATTGATTTCATCTTGAGGCCTCATGCTGCATATAGATCTATTTTAGACTTCTGATATCTGTGATTTTTGCATCTTTTCTTCTTTGGAAAGCAGTATTGAACTATTAAGCACATTTTTTTGGAGCTCTCTGGATCTGTAATACTGGAGTCACAACCCTTTAGTATAAGCACACTCAAAAGTGAGTGTTCATTTGTGCTGGTACTCACTCTGCTGGTGCATATTAGCAATTTTATATTGGTTCTCAACTTGTTGGTCCATACTAGTACTAAGATGATTTAGTGTAGTTATAGCGTGGTGCATATCTCTTTAACAGATATAAATAGATGCAATCGGTTTAGTTACTTCAACTTTGCCGCTCTTCCTTCGAGGGCTTTTCCGTTCTCCATTTTCATTTCTCAATATTAAAAGCAATTGTCTGGTGGCCCAGGGGTACACCAGTTTTCGTATCACAATGAGGTTCCTACTCTGACATCGGTGTTACAGAAAAAAAATCAGCTCTCAGCCTCTCCTTTTACCTAGTCGAGTACTGTGAATTCGGGCGGCTTCCTCAATGGAACCACCTATAATTTATCTGGTACTATACGTCTCATCATTGCACGATTTGTTTCTCAACGATAAGCAGTTGTAATATATGTGGAAATCACATGAATTGTCCAAAATATCTGAGGACCTGTTGAGATACTCTCTGAAATCTTGACTAGACCTGCCACTACATACCAACAAGGAATTTGTAGTTCAATGGTAAACTAGTAATTGATGGTTGCATCCGTAATCCCATGACAGCAATAGACTTAGAAGTGAGACCTGACCTTCAAATTTTATTTGTTAGCTACTTTGTTAAGAAAAAGTACAATTTGTTTACTCATGAAAGGGAAAAATGAAAGAAGTTTTGCAATCTAAAATTTTGCAGCATTGAAGGTTGCATATTTGCAATATTAGCACGAAAGTTCCTAACAATCTGTTAGAAAAATGAGACTTTTTCTGGATAGTCTTTAATTTAATATTTCCTATTTTGATATTTTTGTTTAGTTTTTAAAGCAATGGTGCTCCTTGTTTTGTGGAATATGTCTTGTAAGAAAGGACAATAGTGGTTGGATAAGTAAGGTGTCCTACTAACTTTTGAAGTGTATCATGTAGATATATGTATGTATGCCTTTTGGAATATGAAATGAATGAAAAAGTTTCTGCTGAACCTTCTTTGTTTTCTCTGTAGTTTCAAATAGCTAAAAGTGGCATCAGAGCTCTTCTTCTAGAGGGATCTGTGAAGGAAAAAAGAAAAAGTTTCTTCAGTTCTTCTAAGGTGAGGGGAGCTAAGTAGCAGTAACATGGCTTCCAACAACTTTTTGGGTGCAGGTCCTCCTATGTTTACAGGGGAGAATTATCACACATACGTGATAAAAATGAAAGCTTATCTCAAAGCTCTTAGTTTGTGGGAAACAATTGAAAGTGGTGATCCTCCTCCTCCACTTGGACCAAATCCAAGCCATTGCAGAGATGAAGATTTATGAAGATACGAAGTCAAGGAAACCAAAGGCTCGACATGTCTTCATTCAAGACTCTCTGAAGTGATTTTCACAAGAATAATGGCTTGCGAGACACCTAAAGAAGCATGGGAGAAGCTAAAAAGAGAGTTAGACGGAAGTGACGAGTGACAAGCCGTCAAACTCCTAACTCGAAAAGAGAATTTGATATGTTAAGGATGAAGGAAGGAGATACTATGAAAGACTACTACGCAAACTTTTGGAGATTGTAAATAAAATCGTATTGTTTGGTGAAGTCTTTCCATTCAAAGGTGGTGGAGAAGATGATGATAAGCTTACCGGCGGGTTCGAGTCGAAGATTTCGACAATAAAGGAATCTTGTGGTTTGAAGACTTTATCGATGCTTAGCCCGAATCGGCAAGTTGCAAGCCCAAGAACAAAGATCAAGTATAAGAGAGCAGAGTGGCATTTCTGACAAAGCATAAAGGCAAGCGACTGCGAAGGACAATAAAAGGATGGAAAGAGATAAAGTAGCAAGGGGAAAACATGGAAGGAATCTTCAAAGAAAGGGAAGTTTCCACCTTGCAACCATTGTAAAAGAACCAATCATCAAGAAAAGGACTGCTTTTTTGGTTCAAAGGCAAGCCATCTATTCAATGCGAATCTCTTGTAGAAAAATGGGTCGTATTGAGAAGAATTGTAGGGTCGAGCAAGAATCAACCACAACAAAACTATGTGCGAAGAAAATTTTCTTACGAAGTGTCGAAAAAAGGAAGAAGAAAACTTGTTTATGGTTTCTCATGAAGAAAACACAACCAACAAATCCACATGGTTCGTGAACGGTGGATATGCGAGTCATATGTCACGATGAGCTTCTTTCACACACTTGACAAGTCAATTAGAACTAAAGTCGAAATGGGAAATGGTGAAACGGTAGAAGCACATGGAAAGGGTTGGGTTGCCTTTGAGACTAAACAAGGTACAAAATTTATACATGATGTGTTGTATGTTCCTTGTTTAGCATGTAATCTGTTAAGTGTTGCTCAAATGATGTCGAAAGGTTATTCCTTATTTTTTAAGGGCAAGCATTGTTTGGTTCTTGACTCTAACGGTAGTTTGGTTGTTAAAGTAGAAATGGTGAATAAAATCTTTCCTTTAGAAGGGAATCTTGATAGTGTCAATTTTGCGAGTTTAGACGAGTCATGGCTGTGGCTCAAAAGATATGGGCATTTTAACTATGCTACTTTAAAGTCTATGTATGAAAAGGACTTGACTAAGGATTTATACGAGATCTTCCTTTGTCAAAAGAAGTTTGTGGTTCATGCCAAATGGGTGAGGTACACAGGAAATCATTTCCTAAAAGTGCTACACAAGGGCATCTGAAAAACTTGAGCTAGTTCATACTAATATGTGTGGACCTATGCAGACACCATCTTTGGGCCAAAATAAATATTTTGCGCTCTTTATTAATGACTTAACAAGGATGACTTGGGTGTATTTTCTGAGTAACAAGTCTCAAGTATTTTCAACTTTCAAGAAATTCAAAGCTTTTGCTAAAAGACAGAGTGGTTTTAAGCTAAAGGCTTTGAGGTCGGACAATGGTGGAGAATACACTTCAAATGGGTTCAATAAGTATTACGAAGATGAGGGTATTGATCGCATGCTAACGATAATCTATGCACCGAACGAGAATGGGGTCTCGAGAGGAAGAACGGATCGTAGTTGAAATAGCTAGATGTTTGTTCTTTCGGAAAAGAAACTACGCAAAGCTTTTGGGCGAGAAAGGCACATTTCATACTTCGGTGTATTTGTTAAATAGGCTGCCAAAGAAAGTTTGTGGATGGAAAGACTCCTATTGAGGCATGGAGTGGAATAAAGCCATACGCAAGCATTTAAAAATCTTTGGTTCAATATGCTATTCTCATGTTCCTTGGTCAATAGAAGCAAACTTGAACCGAAAGGAGAATTGGGGATTTTTATTGGATATTCGTCTCGAGCCAAGGGTTATAGAGTTTTCAACTTGCGGACAAGAAATATTTCCATTAGACGAGATGTAGTAGTGGATAAGCATTCTTATTGGAGCTGGGATAAGGAGCAAATTGAGCAAGAAAATGCGGTTTCTCGGGAACTTGCTTCCGTTGCTGCGACACGACCGAGTTGCCTCCGAAAATGGAAGAAGATGAAGAATCGGACGGGGAATCCTCACTTGATTCACCATTTTTGAAGACAAGGTCCCTTTCGA
The DNA here is from genome assembly GCF_029784015.1 of Lycium ferocissimum. Classification (NCBI taxonomy): domain Eukaryota; kingdom Viridiplantae; phylum Streptophyta; class Magnoliopsida; order Solanales; family Solanaceae; genus Lycium; species Lycium ferocissimum. Next base: position 3,804,046 of record NC_081342.1, on the reverse strand, counting down.
TATATACGAAAGGTGCGGTGTTGCAATCTCGGAACCAACTAGCTATCGAAGCATCAAGACATGAAGTTTGGATTGAAGCTATGAAGGAGGAAATTGATATGATCGAGAAGAATAACACTTGGAAAATTTGGTTGATAAACCAAAGACGAAATGTTACAAGGGTGAAATGGGTTTATAGAACCAATCTTAATCCAGATAATTCAGTTTATAAGTACAAAGCAAGGCTTGTTGTGAAAGGTTATGCGCAAGTTGCTGGTTTGGATTATAGAGAAACATTTGCACCTGTTGCGAGACATGATACAATAAGGCTTCTATTTGCTTTGGTAGCTCAATCAAATTGGAAGTTGTATCATCTAGATGTGAAATCCGCATTTTTAAATGGGCTCTTGCAGGAGGAGATTTATGTTGATCAACCAGAAGGCTTTCAAGTTGTAGGAATGGAGGATAAAGTCTACATACTACATAAGGCATTGTACGGATTAAAGCAGGCTCCTCGAGCACAGTACGATAAGATTGATCTTTGACTCATTCATTGTGGCTTCAAGAGAAGTGAAAATGAAGCCACTTTATATGTTTAGAAAGCTAAAGGCGAGAGATGTGCTTGTGGTGTCGCTTTATGTTGATGATCTTACATTAACAAGAAGTAATGAAGGCTATGGTGAATTAGTTCAAGCGAAATGGAGACCAAGTTTGAAATGTCGATTTGGGTGAAATGATTTACTTTTGCAGGAATGGAGATTCGACAGCTACGCGATGGAATCTTCATTTCTCGGAGAAAATATGCGTGGGATATTCTTAAAAGGTTCAAGATGGACGAGTGCAAGCATGTCGACCCTCTTGGTTCACAATGAAAAGATTTCGAAGTTTGAACGAGGTGATAGGGCTAATCCAACGGTTTATAGAAGTCTAATTGGTTGTTTGATGTATTTGACGAATACAAGACTGATCTTATGTTCGCGGCAAGTCTTTTGTCGAGGTTCATGCATGCTCCAAGTTTGGTTCATCTTGGTGTCGCTAAACGAATGTTGAGGTATATCAAGGGAACCATTGATTATGGTATTTGGTTTAAAAAGGAAGCGCAAGGGTAATTGATGGGTTATTCGGATAGTGATTGGGCGGGGAAGTGTTGATGATATGAAAAGCACACGGATATGCTTTACACTTGGTTCGGGCATGTTCTCATGGAATTCAAAGCGAAAGGTGGTAACTCAATCTTACATGAAGCAAAATACATCGGCTAACGGTGCAATCGGGCTATGGTTAAGAAAGATTTTACGTGATGCGGGAGCAAAATAACATTGAAGCTACGTCATTAAGGTTGACAACAAGTCGCGAACATCTATGGCTAAATATCCGGTGCAACATGGTCATAGCATATAAATGTGAAGTTTCATGCTATTAGGCAAGCGAGAGAAGGATGGCGAAGTTAAGCTTGTTCATTGCGGCTCGGATCGACATTGCAAACATCATGACCAAGGCTCTTCCTAAGGGGAAATTTGAAGTTCTAAGGTCTAAGTTTGGATATCCATGAAAAATCTCAAGGAGGAGTGTTAGAAAAATGAGGCTTTTTCTGGATAGTCTTCAATTTAATATTTCCTATTTTGATATTTTTGTTTAGTTTGTAAAGGAATGGTGCTCCTTGTTTTGTGGAATATGTCTTGTAAGAAAGGACAATAGTGGTTGGATAAGTAAGGTGTCCTACTAACTTTTGAAGTGTATTATGTAGATATATGTATGTATGCCTTTTGGAATATGAAATGAATGAAAAAGTTTCTGCTGAACCTTCTTTGTTTTCTCTGTAGTTTCAAATAGCTAACACAATCTTCGCACAAGACTCCTGGTTTCAATGTGTATTTCCCTGCAATTTTAGAGAGTTATTTGGATGATGACAGAATATATTAATATTTCAGATTCACATGATAGATTAAAGACTTCATGAAGAGCAAACTTTCGTGCCTGTACACAGAGGAAAATGACATTTTTCATACTTTGATCATGTAGTTGTAATTAACAACACTTCCGTGAATAAAAGGGAATGGTTTGGGTTCTGGGTCGGGTTTGGGATGGGTTTTAATTTAATTTTGGATTGATTAATTTAGTGACGTGGACCTTTAATTGGACGCCATACATTTGAGCAGTTAAATGAAAAGTGGCATGAATGTGCACTTTTGTTCACGGCGATGACATAAATGAACCCAACTATTAACGAGTGGCATGAATGAGTCATTTTGGATTGTTCAATGACGCATTTGAACTTTTTCCCTTTAAATAATACAATCATAAAAAAATAGCATTAAATTTTGTATCAAATTCATAAAAGGATTATTCTATTTACTATTAATAAACTTAAATAAAAATCTAGAAATACCTAGCTAGGTTAAAAACTAGAGTATGCAGTATCATTTACTATTACAAAGGTATTACATAGATGGTGGATCTAAAATAGACATTGCAAAAATGAAGGGGGAGAAACAAACATTAAACGCTAAACAGTTAGAAATAGGATTCCTAAAATAGGGTCTCTCTCTTTTTTTAACTGCAGTATTTGCAAGAATAAAATCCATAATTTTCCATTAACATTAGGGTTTCGATCCTTCAAGAATCAGCAACTTCCAAACCACCACCATGGGGAGAGCGACACCCACAACAGACATATTGCCTGAATGCCTCATTCAAAAAATATTCTCTTACCTTAGTTTTAAAGAAGCAGCCAAGAAGAGCATTCTCTCCAAAACATGGCTACATGCATGGTTGACTCTTCCCAACTTGGAATTCACTGTTGATTATCTCAAAGACAATACGAAAATAGTCGACAATATCATGGAGAGATATAGGGACGGGAAAATCCCTATAGAAAAGTTTGAATTATCAGACTATAGTGATTCTATTGAAGTTTTCGTTCTGATTGATAAGTGGCTTGACATTGCACTTCAGAATGGTGTAAAAGATCTAGTGTATAGAGATTTTAGCTGTTCTTCCTCATACCGCTGCCCTATTTTCACAATCCTGGCGGCAAAATCTTTAAGAGATTTGGTTCTTTGGTGTTGTAATCTGAAGCTTGTCTCGTTTACAAGTAGTGTCGCAAACTGCAATTCTTTGAGAAAGCTTTCTCTAATTGCTGTCCATTTAGACGAAAACATGCTTCAGACTCTACTTAGCAGTTGTCCCTTGATTGTTAGTTTCATCCTAGAGTATTGTGATGGGTTGGAAAAGATTGAGTTGTTGAATCTTCAGAAGATCAAGTCAGTTTCCATTCGGACACAACAAAACCGACTTGTTAAAATCCAAGCACCAACTCTTGAAAACTTGACTTATTCTAGTTATTCATCGGAAGAATTCGATGTTGTTGAATGTCAAAATCTGAAATCTTTAGATATATCACATGTGACGATATCTGATGGATTTCTCCAGAACCTTATTTCCAGATCTCAATCCCTTAAGATGTTGAAGCTTCAGTATTGTCATGGCACAGGGGATATTGATTCCTCGAACTTAGTATCACTTGAGTATATGGGAGATCAAATTCCTGAACTAAAAATTGCAAGTGACTCAAGAAAATTGAAGCACTCAAAAATAGTTCTTCACTGCTACTCTTTAAATGTTGCATGGTTTTGTAAGTTGAGGAAGTTTCTATCAGATTCGACCTCTTGGTCTCAAGTTTCTCTTTATGTTGTCAGTTTTAATGAGATCAACATGAAAGATATGCGACTGGATGATAGAGTTCCTATCCCCCAAGTGGACGTTTTAGACGTAGAAATAGAGTCATCTCGGGAGTGCCCAATGTTTGTGGATGCTTTGCTTGGGAGTTGTCATCCTAGGAGACTCATCCTAACGTCAACTAATAAAATGATTAAACATTTCATCAGTCATTTCATGTATATGAAGAATTTGAGTGATTCTACTTCTTATGGAAACAAGCCTTGGCATGGTCAATTAAAAGAAGTAAAAGCCTATATATTTGATCGGAAAAACTCGAGCTGGCAAGTTGTGGAACTCAGAAGGGTAAAGCTGGCAATAATGACCCTTAGCAGGAGCCAGAAGGTTTCCTTTTTATTAGATTGGTGATGCAGTTAGTTTATCTTCTTTGGAAATTCAATGCAATGAAGTGAGTTGAGCACTATGAGGTCTCAGGTTCAATTTCCAGCAGAGACAAAAACATTAGGCGATTTCTTCCCATCTGTTCTAGCCTTGGGTAATAGAGTTACCTGGTAACTGTTGCTAGTGGGAGGTAGCAGGTATCTCATGGAATTTGCCTCAATTTCTAGCAGAGACAAAATGCACTCGTTCATTTTTTAAGTTCATTACTTTTTACTTTTCAAAAAAGATTCTAGATACTTAAGAACTTCAAGTTTAAGTTCTCCCATTAATTTTTTTCTTAGCAAAAGTGTTTTTTCAAATATGATTAAGTTGGAAATATCAAGGTACTGAGACATTATATTCAGTGTTCTCCTTTCCTTGTAGTTCATATGAATATGCAAAACGTTTTTTGACTTATTGATGACTTGGTAAGTGATAAATTGTGATTGGTACGTCTTTGTATTAGTTTTCAGATTCTTGTATTGGATGTTTAGTTGTTGCAATCTATTAGAGAATTCCGCATAAATCTCAAAGTTCTGGCTTATAGATGCTCTATCATACTACAAAATCACAGAACCGAATGAGATTTATTCAAAACAAGAGACCCTACAGGCTACAACATCCTGTCTTATAATTATAGAAGTTGCATGAGTATGCAATAGTTAACCTTTTACTTATTCTTGGCGTTTTTGAACTTACTATTCTAGTTTCATTTTGAGGCCTCAAAGTATGTACTGTGTCGAAACCTGAAGTTAAGCAATGATTTTGTTTTAGACTTCTGATTTCTGTGATCTCTGCGTCTTTCTTATTTTGTAGGACTACAGAAACATTAAGCACCTTTTTCTAGAGCTCAGTCCACTGCTTTAGAGATAAGCAGGAGCTATAATACTTGAATTACAGCCCTTTAGCATAAGCACACTAATAAAACGAGTATTCATTTGTGTCGGTACTCAATCTGCTGGTGCATTTGTAGTTATAGCATGTAAGCATGGTATATTTCCCTCTAAACAATACTGAGTATGTTTCCCTTCTTCAGAGATGCTCCCAAGCGCTTCGCATAAAAGTAGAAAAATGTGGTGAAGAATGTTGTAACTTTGTCGATGAAAGTAGTAAGTGTGCATTCGTTTCAGCAGGATTTTCCCTTGTTACTCCAGCATTGTTCCTCTTCCTTAAAGGTGTTTCTGTCCTCCATTTTCAAAATTTATGTACAAAGATAGCTCTTTAGTGGCCCTAGACACCAGTTTTTGTAACACTATGAGGTACCTGTGCCAACATCCGTTTTGTTTTGACGAATTTTCTCAATATTCTAGACCATAGGGTATCTCAGAACCCTCTTCCTAGACCATGCCAAATATTGTAAATTGGAGTGACTGCAAATTTTCACTTCTTACTTCTGGAAGTTAGATGTCATTGCCAATTATACTGAAATTGATTTGTTATATTGAGTTAATGATTAAGAGGTGTATATAGATCAGAAAGAGCTTTGCGCCTTTTAGCTTTTTCTATCAGGAGGATCAAAGATTTAGTTTTCAACATGATTGTGTAAAAAACACACCTGAAGCATTACGAGAAAGGATTGTTGGTTTCATGTGAATTACTAATAATTACAAGACCACAGGATATTGTTCTAGAACTTCAATGTTTTTTCTTATGCCTCTGTCCTCAATACCCTGTTTAATGACGATTTCTTTTTCGGTACCTTGTGTGTAACTTTTGGTCTTAAAGTAGAAAAATGTGGTGAAGAATGTTGTAACTTTGTCAAAGAAAGTGGTAAGTTTATCCAAAGAAAATTGAACTTTATGTACAGGAACAGAGAACTTGTTATCAATCCATTAACTGTGGGCAGGCATTTCACAGAGCTATGATGTAATTACTAATAGCTATCAAGGAGAGTCACCACTTGATAGCTATGATCAAAATGGTGCTATAGGTATTATGTATCCCTTCTGAGGTGTGACTGAATAACCAGCAAATTGGACTGGAGTTTTTTTAGTCCTTCCAAGTATAGTGGTGCACTTTGTGGTACAGTATTGACATTCACTAACACTGCATTTTGTAATATTGTGAATTCGCAATGCTACGAGTAAGGCCTGAGCACCGCGCGAGCCGAGCTCAACCAAACTTGCTATAGTACCGATCGGAACCTAAACGGACTTTGTGACGGTAGAACCAAGCTCGAGCTGAGTCCAACAGAACTTCGTTACAGTATAGCCCGAGTCAACCCTTTAATGTTTTCTTCCACGTGTAATACGCCTTTAGAAAAAACCAAGTTCATAAAACTGATTGATTAAGAAAACTATAAGAATTAGTAGTTTAACTTTATACTTCTTATTGGTGCTGGAAATTTAACGTCATTGCAAAATATTTAATGAGCGTGTAATACGGACTTATTCCAGCTTGTTTAACAGGGCTAGTAATTGATCGATTTCCCATTCGTAGCAATTCTTTCTCAATATGTTATACAAAGGTGCAATCCGTTCCGATTAACTTCGAAACCTAACCACAAGTTGAATAACATGACCAATTCCCGTAAATGGGAAAGATAACAAAACAATCAGGTCACTTATTATGAGCCAAAAATATTTACTGATTTAGTTCACTTATTATGTAATTAAAGGAAAATCTCTTGATAAGAATTAATTGGTATATTCTTTAAAGATGATAGATTCATTGACGGTTCGTGTATATAATTAACATGCAAAGTAATATTTATGGTTCATGTATATAATTTACATCCATTAACAAAATATAAATTCCTGGTTGACTACTTGAACTTTCACCTTATTGGTGAGGATTCGATTCCCTACCTTGTAAAATAAAATAAGATTGATTAGATGGATGACAATTGATGGAGTAGTGTGAAGCAAGGCCACTGGAGATTGGACTGTGTTCCTTGAAAAATATCTCCAAAACATGTATAATATCCGTATAATAATTGTATTATACGTGTGTAATTAGTGAGTATACGTTGATTATACATTTATTAGACACAAATTATACAACAATGATACATTTTCTTTACACATACATATTGTAGGGATACATATTCTATACAACAACGATACAGTTTCTATACGTATGATACATTTTCTATACATATACAGTTTTGATTCGTTTTCTATATAACAATAATACAGTTTCTATGCATAAGCTGGAATTAGGTGGAAAAAAGTATGAATGGAATTATTTTGAAAAGGCTAAAAAATATCTTTTTTAAGGTTCTTGGGTCATCCGGTGTCAATAGTTTCATCTGAATAGCCATTTATGTCTTCGTGTCCCAAATTGACATCTTACTACAAGTTTTACATAGTATTGACAAATATTTAACCGAAAACTTGTTAGCATATTTTAAGCCTAAAAAAATTGGCACTAAGTAGTCAATTAAGAAAAGAGGTTGCTTAATTATAGGAATGCAAATATTCTTGGCCCTTATAAAACGTGTGTATTAAAGACCTGAAGAATATTAACTGCTTTCAATTCCACTTAATAAGGAGAGTTGTTTGTGCCACAATTTCAAATCCCGTTTATTCTCTAATCGCAACCTAATTTATGGGGTTATACATATGTACACTATTATATGTATACGAATCAAAGGGTGTATACAATATGTCTATGCAAATCTAACTAAAATCAAAATAAAAAACCAATTGCATTCAACCATTTTTTTTTAATAGATGTATACACAACCAATTTTTTCTTAGAACCATATATGTATACATTAGGTATGTACAATTTATTCAATAAACCAACAAGTAGGTGTGTACATGGATCAGGTTGGTTTGGGTTTCTCAAACACCAAACCAATTGTGTCGGATTTTTAAAACTATAAACCAAACTAAACCAACAAAAGTCGGGTTTTTCAACTTCGGGTTTTCTCTGATTTTTTAGTTTTTTCGAAGTTTTTTTCCCCGGTAAAGTCTTCATACAAAACATAATCATGTTTCAAATATTTCTTTAGTCCTAGTAAAATGCAATTATCTAATTAGGTGTTTCTTAAGAAAATAACACAAAATGTGAGATGAGTGACATTGTACTAAAATATTCAACAAAAAGTATAATGAAATCGCTAAGCCATAATGAAAATGATCATAATCTAAAAGTACTAAAAGAAAAAAATATGGCTAATAAGTATTAATTACATGACTGTATATAATATATTAAATAAAACTAAATTATGTATTTTCATTGTCTAAACCAAAGGCAAAACTAATAATACGTAATAGATATCCAACATTATTGCTATTCCTAGTGTTGGAGTTGAATTTCTTTTGTTAGCATTAGTGTTGATTTGGTTTTGATCTGGGCTTTATTTGAGTTACTAACATCTATGAGCTATAAAACTTAGGGAAAATGATTTTTGCGCGGATTGCCCTTCTTTTCGGGTGGTCTTTAAATTTTGCCCCCCATATTGCTGGTCTTTAATTTTTGCCCTTCGCGTTGCAACCCTGAGCTTCGCGCAGAAATCATGATGTTCTGGCTTCGAACTCCCGCTCAAGCATAAATTTAAAAAAAAAAATCGCAAGGCAAGGTTTGAATCGTGTGTATGCCGGACTCGGCATACACTTGTGAAGGAATAACCAAAGTTATGCCGGACCCGACATACTCATGCCTTATGGGCAGACTTGGCATAAGTATGCCGGGTCCGGCATAACTTTGGTTATTCCTTAACAAGTGTATGCATGGTCCGGCATACTTATAGGCAGACTTTTAGTTATGGCTTAACGAAAAGTCTTTTTCAAGTTATGCCTTATGGGGCAGACTTTTAGTTAAGGCATAACTAAAAGTATGCCCCATAAGTAGGGGTGGGCATAAACACCGAAAATCGAAAAACCGGACCGAACCGAATTAATTCGATTTTTCGGTTTCGATTTTTTCGGTATTTCGGTTCGATTTCGATTTTTTTTAATAACAAATTCGGTGCTCGGTTCGGTGTTCGGTTTCGGTTCACCGGTTCTTCGGTTAAATCGAAAATTTACTAAATATTTTTTACACCCCTCAGATCACTCACTGTGTTGCTGCCTGCTTATGGCTGTGTTGCTGCCTTGCTGCTGCTCTGCCTGCTCACTATATTTTTTAAGGCTGTGTATGGTGCTTCTAGCCTGCTCTACCTGCTGCTATTCCCCTATTATTTGGTAGTCTAGAATTTAATTTTTGATATGGTGTTTCTGGCCTTATTTCTGATTATAAGCCACCTTCAGGGAGTATGGTGCTCTTGGCCTTATTTCTAATTAGAATTTAATATAAGACTCCCGTGCACCAGTAGGTGCTATCCTTGCCATTGTCTTTACAAGCAATTCCAACTCATGATAATTTGCTTCATCTTCCTTAGATTATCTGCTATTAAGGTCACATCCCTCATTGCACCTACCAAGTGAAAAAAGCTGCTCTCTGTGGTGGTATCCAAATATATTTAGCAGCTGCTAGCAAACTGTATTATATTTTCATGAAAGTCTAGTATGATTGAGAGTAGTATGATTAAGAGACAGAAACTTAATGGTCACTTTGAATTGAACTTATATGTCTCTGTTTTTTATAAGGATTTATCAGTCTATATACTTTTGATTTGTAAAGTGTAAACACGTTGTGATCTGGCAGTTTTGCAGAAAACCGAATTAGAAAAACCAAAACCAAACCAAACCGAACAGAACTTCAAAAAACCGAACCGAACCGAATTAATTCGGTGCAGTGTTCGGTGTCCACTTTCAAAAAATCGAAACTGAAAAAACCGAACCGAAGTTTGAAAAATTGAACCGAAGAACCGAACGTCCACCCCTACCCATAAGGCATAACTTTTCCTTAAGACATAGAGTTTACCTTATAAGACAAACTTTTAGTTATGCCTTAAGGAAAAGTTACGCCTTATATATACTTTTAGTTATGCCTTATAGGGCTGATTTTTAGTTAAGGCATAACTAAAAGTATGTCCCTAAGGCGAAACTTTTCTTTAAAGCATAAATTTTGCCTTATAAGGCGGAACTTATAGTCATGCCGGGTCCGGTATAACTTTAGTTATTCCTTAAGGAAAAGTTCCGCCTTATGGGGCATACTTTTAGTTATGTCTTATGGGGCACACTTTTAGTTAAGGCATAACTAAAAGTTTACCTTGAAAAGTAAAAAAAAAATATATATATATATATATATATATGCCTCAAGGCAAAGTCTGCCCCCATCAACAGACTTTTGGTTAAACATAACTAAAATTCTGCCGGTGGGGGCATAGTGAAATTTAAACTCTGTTTTGCAATTTTTTAAAAAAATTTTGACTGAGTGGGGGTTCGAACCTGGAACCCATGGGTTTTAACCGAAGGGCAAAATTTAAAGATTACAAATATGTGGGGCAAATTTTAAAGACCGCCCCAAAATAATGCTACTTAAGACTCTATATTACAAAACATAAGAATATTTTTACTTATTTACTAAACATACCAACAAAATTACAAAGTATACTAGATTTTGATTTAATGGGACCCTACGATTTAGGCTTTTTTTTTAAAAGAAAAAGAATCTGATTTTACATGTGGGCTTAATTTTAAGATAGTTACCAACCAACTTCTTCTACTTTTTTAAAAGATTTCTCTCTCTCTCTCTCTCTCTCTCTCTCTCCCTCCCTCCCTCCCTATATGATAGAAACCATTTCCAGACCTAAAATTCATTTCCTCTCCTAGAATAAATTTTCAAATCAATATTACAAAGTATTTTTTATTACTGACCTGTGTATTAATTGTATATAAAAATTGATTTGTATCGTTTTGAGATATGTGTGATCATTGTGTGTTTGAAATCTTTATATATTGTATAAAAATCGTAATTTTCAAAAATGTTGAAAACTAATATATGTATGAAATGTGTATGAATTTGCTATATATCATTTAGATATATGCGGTACAATGTGTATGAAATACGAATAAATTCGATATGAATTAGTGTACGAAATCGATTTGTATCAATCGAGAAAACTTATTATACATATATATTTTCTCATAATCTATACATAGTTTGATGAGATTTTATACAATTTATATGTATTTTATCATAATCAAAATATACATACAACTTTTACACATATTCCATACATAAAAATTATAAAGAATTTATACAGTTATACATATTGCATACAAAAATTTATACATATTTATTTTTACGGCATATGAACTTTGTTTGGAATCTGTTTTGTATTAATTACAAATTTATTATACATATTTTCTCAAAATTCATACATACTTTGATTATATTTTATACAATTTAAATGTACTTTATCATAATCAAATTACACATATGATTTTTATACATGTTTCATATATAAGAATTATAACGAATTTATACAGTTATGCATGTTGCATATAAAAATTATACATATATGTTTTCTGGTGTATGAACTTTGTATATAAAAATTACCGATTAGAATGGACTTTTTGAGTAAAAGTTGGAGAAAATTAGGGAACAATATCTTTTAATTTTAAATGGAGAGAGAAAAGTGAATGAAATAAAAAGAGCAAAAGTTAGAGAAAATCAAGGATCAATATTTCTTAATTTTGAATGGAGAGAGAAAAGTGGATAAAATAAGGAAAACAATTTATTTAATATGTTTTACTTACTTCTTTTTAATTTACCTGATTCGTATAGATTTTGTAACAAATCTATTGATATATTTTGTAAACTAAAAAGTATCGTCATGTTCCATAAATATATTTTGCCCTAAAACTCACGGTCCATTGTAAATTCTAAGTTCAAGCTTGAAATAAGATGCCAAAAGACTTAAAACTATGAAAAAGAAATTAAGAAATGCTTATAATTTACATTATAAATAAATGTTTTTGTATATAAGATATTCTTAAAAATTGTATACATGCAATTTCGAGTTGATTTGATTCGATTTGACTTTTTTTAGTTAAAATCATACCATACCAATTATTGTCGGGTTTTTTTCTTGTATACATCTCGATCAACAAACCAACAATTGAATACAATAGATGTATCCAAAATAAAGCTGCAATAAAAATTCAAATGAGATTTCCAAATATTTACACATGTACAATTAAGGGAGAGAGATGTTCAAATAATTGTATAATTTAATAGAGAGATTTTAGGAGACAAAACAAAAAGGTAGAAAGCTGTGTTGGAGAAAGAATGAAATTGAAACCGTAGACTAAGCTATTTTAGTGGGATGCTTTATGGATTATTGAGTACAACGAAAAATGACCTAAAACGTGCTAATGGGTCATCCTATGCCAATTTTTTAGAACTCGACTACTGTATGCCAATTGCTTGTCTTAGTTATACTAGGCCAAATCCCCTCGTTAACAAGCAGGTCAAAAACCCATAATGACCTATCCACAAGTTTCTTTTAAAACTAGATAGATCATAGCCCGTGCCCAACATTTTGAATACTCATGACCGGGAAAAGCAAGAAGCATAATAGAAAAGTTGCATTAGTTGAATCCAGATGAACACTCATGACCAGAAAAAGCAAGACACACAACAGAAAAATCGCATTAGTTGAATCTAGAAAAGGCACATCTTCCTTAGAGCTTGGATTCTTTTCTACTGCAAGTGTAGCGATCTATTACGGATTGAACTAATGACCACGCCGCAAAATGAAGAAACAAAGCGATTATAATGCATCCACTACACAATTTCTACAATCCAAAAAATTTCAGCTAGAATCACATACGAAAATAAATGGCCTGTTAGGATTAAGACACAAGTCCACAACTTTATTACATATATCGAGAGCATATTGGCCAACCAGCATCTCATAGAGGCACAGAGCAGCCATGGCAATGTCATATTCCCCCCAACCTTGTACTCAGAAATGTAGTCTTTGGTATTTATTGTTCATCTTTTCGAGTCTATGGTTAAGCAAACCAGCAGTATCTCATATAAAAGGCATGCTATAATAGCATTGAACTTATATAACTTTTCATGCCCCAGTGCTTGGTCAAATTTTGGCCAAATTTCTACTGAATGCATCAACAACGACCTGCACAGAGAGAGAGAGAGAGAGATTACATGAACAAAAATAGATTATTAGATGAAAAGAGTAAACATGGAAAATATCCTTGAAGTCCTAGCTTTCATAACCAGCAATCTAAAAAGAGTAAAATTCAATAAATTGAGTTCATTCTTTACCTGATTTCTACTTAAAACATTACTTTATTTTCCGATTCTTTTCGATACAGAAACCTGCATTTCAAGAATAACCAAATGATAGAACTTTCTTTTGTGGACAAAGTAAATGATTGAACTTGAACTACACATAGGCTAAGATAGTACTTATGCTCCAAATCCACATCACATTGCCAAGAGTTTTAAGTAATATATGATGTCGCCTGTCAGTTAAAGGAAATTTTGCACCATCAAGTCTCGTTCACCTGTTATAGAAGTAACCTTTCTTATCTTCAAGATTACAAATCCACATTTTATGGAGGCATGCCTGTAGTATATCATTTGGCTGACCTGACCATGGATTTTTTTTATTTTATAATAACGGTGTATATAACTTAAATCCTATTGCCAAAAGAAATAGATATCTATTTAAGGGCCACTTTAACATCAACAAAGCTGAAAAAGAATTAATAAAGTTCTGCGATTTCATAACCAAACAATCTGGAAAGAGGAAACATTTAATAGATTGTGGTCATTCCTTATCAGAGTTCTGCTCAAATTTTGCTTTCAATTCAGAAACCTACATTTCAAGAAAAACCAAATGATAGAACTTGGATTACACACATAGTACTCGATTTCAATTTTTCTTGCTCAATTGAAATAACTTACATTACAAAAAAACACTTTGCTAGCAAGAAGAAAGCAACTGATCTGAAGAAGATTGCAAGGCCTACACTTGGAACCAAATTCCCAAAAGAAAGACAAAACCATTATTTAGGAAAATGAAAAGCAAAGGACGATTGTGAAAGCCACGACAACGAAAAGATCAGTTTTCTTTTTCATTTCTTGGTAATTGTTTGATCAAAAGAAAAATGAGGAAAAGGATCGTCTTAATCCCAGGGGTAAAATCCTCAAGGTTAAAGCTACATTCTTGAATATATCAAATGGATAAGAAAAATAATTGAAACAAACAATTATACGACATGCATTATCAAAGTGTAAAATTTAACTGGGGGAAATCTTGTTAAGCTAAAGTAGTATCACTTACAAGTGATGTTATGCCTTTAAAGCTGAAAAACTCTTGCAGGCTCAAGTGAGTGTCACTCTACTGGGATGAACTTCTACCACGTTCGCCTTTCTTGAGATACTTAAGTGCTTCATCGCATACCTCGGATGTATCAGTATATACTCAAATATCTGATACTGCAACAGCCAATCATGAACATGCCAAAGGAATCAATACATAATACTGCAAAATTAATTATAAGCTTCACGTGAAAGAAAAGCAAGCAACTTCCAATCCTGTCGTATGATAGAACTTGAACTACACACATAGTACTTTTTTTTATCGATAAGTTAAAGTTGTATTATGAAACAGAGCCAAGATAGTACTGCAGCAAATACAAACTACACACATAGTACTCTATTTCAATTTTCCCCGTCTATAATTAGTTTGTGAAGAATAGCCAAGGAGCCATTCAAATGTTAGTCAGGAGACAAAAATGATAAGTATCTACATATGTTAAATCCTCAAATTTTCCATAGCATGTCCGAATTCACATAGCAAAACATCAAATGCTACTGAAGGCTTTGAACATCATACAATGAAAAAAAAAGCAAAACCTTCGAAAATAAATGTTTGAGAAGACAATTTACAGATGCCTGTTGTCATTGTAAAAACAAAAATTTCAACACAATGAGGAGAACAACTGCATAAAAACAACATGGGTAGGTAGGATAAATTTGATAATTAGACGAAAAAAGAGAAGTAATAACTCAATTAAAACACATTTGATTTTCATAAAAATCCTCATACCTTTTATATCATCCAGAGTGTAATGACTAATGATAGGTTCAATAATAACGCAGCTTGAATATTGTCGGACCAAGCTAGCTCAATGACCACCTTGTTGTTAAGAAAATTGGAGGTCGGGATTATAACCAGCATAAGAACATTGACTGTTTACATTCTAGTGTGATAAGCTAAGTGACAAATAACCCTATAGTTTAAGAAAGTTTTAAAACTTAGTGCAGCTCCCATTTTCAAACAGCTGATGATTGTCAGAAATCTTTTAACAAGAAACTCACATATGTATAATCCGATAACGCTTGCTACAAACAAAAAATTACAACTACTTTATAGAAGCATGAAGAGCCCAGCATCAATTGTGTTACAAGTTACAACCTACTTTAACATGCAAATTGATAGTAAAGATGGGAACCTACCTAGTTAGAGCACAAAGGAGAAGAAGAGGTTTGAGGAAGATGGTCGAGTACTTTAACAATTGTTAATCTGGAAGTGATCTCGAGGAAAGAGAGACCCAAAGGGAACGATCTAGAAGGGAAAGGAAGTACGAATTTGCAAAAATTAGTTATGTGTAATTACTGTTCTACCCCTGCACTAACTGAGCTAAATGACTGCTCTACCCTTGGTCGTCGTCCTTTTCACATTTCTATATAAATCACCATGACTTCAATTCCTTCAAAACTGGTGTGTATTGTCTAATGATCCAATTATTCAACATCTTGTAATCGAAGTTGATAATATCATTGCCTGGCACTTAGGTCATTGCTGAAAACTGAAAATGAACATGTTCACTATATTAATTTATTTCACCAGAAAAATGAACCACAGTTCATGTGAATATCTTGCTAAAAGCAAATCATTTATAAAACGATGTACTCGACTGAGCGACTAATAGTAAAATAACGAAGTGACATGAGCCTCCATTATTAAGTTATTGAATCAAAAATTCTTTGAAGGCAAAATAACAGTACTTGAAGTAGGGGTCAATTTTGGCAGAAATTGAAATATAACCATTGAAACGAATGAAAGGTGGAGGGCGAAGGATATTCATGATATTCGGAAGGATTTATGTTTATTCGCTCAGATTTTACATCATAATAGAAATGAGGATGAAGTGCAAGCTGTTCTTCCATCTTCTCAATGTAAGCGGCTTGAACAAATGAAGATCTAATAGAGCAACCAAGTAAAAAGGTATAACATACTCATTCAGTAAACACACTCCTCATCCACATTTATGGAAATACTAATACATTTGTTTGACCATGTTTTTTACCTTAAAAGTTGAGTCTTTTACTAATATTATATTAGTTAGAATTGCAAAGGGATCTATCTACACTCAGAGAGCCTCATATGCTTGCTAAGGCGATGAAGTAGATACCTTCATGCTTTAGCTTTGGTTAAGTTGATTTCAGAGAATTCTAAATTCATTTTAGTGACAATAGCTACAAGCAAAGTAATACTTCTAACAAATAAAAGAAACAATGAAAATAGAAATAGCTAATAAGAAGAAGGCGACGATGAGGATGAACTTTTTCCCCATATCTGAGTGCTCTTTCGGACAAGGTGATTGATCAGCTGGTCACTTCCACAAAACAAAGAGCAAATTAAATAGAAGCCCTACTCCTCCTAATTTATAACAAAAAGAACCTAGAAGGTTATCAAGTATCAAAACCACAGATTGACAAATACAAAATTGATTGCATAGGTCAAACTTTCAGAGCCCTAATCAATATATAAGTAACAAAAGGACCAAGAAAAGTAACAGAATAGAGACATTTGAATCACGGAATACCTTGAATGGACCAAAGATTAATATTTGCAAGCCGGTCATTTAAAATCTCAAAATCTCCTTTTTGAAGACTGCTTCGAGTTTCCACATTGTAGCTGATGATATGAGCTTGTTGAAATGATACTACAAAACCACGAGTACTAATCTGAGTGAGACGAAGAAGGATCAGGTGATTCCAGAGAAAATAAACAGAGAGAGAGAGAGAGAGACCAAAAACTGGTAGGAGAAAGCTCTACATGAAGCAAGTGATCAAGAAGATTGACGAAAGCTAGGCAAACGTTGCAGTTCACTTGGCAGAGCGCTAACAACACAATGAAAATAATGCTCGAACAACAGACCCAACCTCCTTACGTTGATCAAAACAAGAAACATTATTAGATACAATAGAGAAGGAATAAAGGAAAGTGACAGACCTCTAGCGAGGAAGAACGTTTTTTCCAACTCATAATTCCCAATTCAGCACCGATACTATGCAGATAGTTCATAGCGAGTAGTACACTTCTAATTAAATTTTTTATCTGGCTGAATCTCCATGGTATAGCAATCTAAACGTGCTGCTTTTAGCAAAATCGATAAACAAAACAAAATCAACTTAAAGCGTCAATACCTCGCAACGACTCAATCACCAGTGAAAATGAACAGTACCAGAAGAAGGAAGAGTAGAGAAGCTATCTCCCCATTGGTGACGAAATTCCCATCGACCATAACACTCATGATTTTACCTCAAAAGTCACAACTAAATTCTAACTTGTGGAGATCAACCACCCTGATTTGCCTTGAAAGGAAGAAAGCAATGTCATACATTAAGTCCATAGGGTTTTTTTAATCCAAATACAAAACCAAGTAGTTAGTACAATGATAAATTATGAGAAAGAGGAAAAATGCACGAGCAAATCAACTAAATTTACACATGTATGTTGAAAAACTAAACTAAAGCTACTCAAAAGTTCTAGATGTCCAAAATTTTATTTAAAAAAGTATTGAAACATATCCATTGCTGAGAAAACAAAGGAAAACACAAAGAAGGTGCCCATTTCCCTGCTTCTTAGTAGTGAGAAACTGAAAAGTCACCAAGAAATACAAAATTTCAGTTTATCTTTTCAAAATTTCAGTTCATAGGCTTTCAAAATCTAAATAGACTCCATTGAGCAATAAGTATAAGGATATAGTGGTACTTAACAATTCTTATAACATGGCAAAAAAAAAAAAATATTAGACACGGTGTCCAATTTCAGTGACCCAAAAGGTAAAAGATTAATAAAGAGAGAAAGAAAACTAAAATAAGAAACTAAGTGAAAAAATAAGAAAGAGGAAGAAGAAGAACTCACCAGAGGAAGCCGATGGAAAACTGAAAACAAGCCACTTGTCTGGTGAGTTCTAGACATTTCATATGTTGACACTGAGAATATGAAAGAGAGATTAGCGAATTGATGGTTCTAGACATATGTTGTCGCTGTGTTAGTGATTTTTTTTAAGTGAGCAAAATGACAGTTATGCCCTTGGTCCTTCTAAACTTGGCTCTTCTATATAGTATAGTAAGTACATAATATATATACTAGATGAGTCTTGGTCCGCATTTGCAGGCAATGCGGGCCCAACAATTTGGATTGTAATACAACTTCACTTTAAATTGCAAGTTTGCAACTAATACATCAACATAAAATTCATCAGATGTATAGTTAAAAGTTGTGGTATGCCAAAAGAATAAAGGCAAATACCAAATTAGACATAAAAACTCTATGATGACAAACATGCACGTCGGCCGATATCTCCAAGTTGCGAAAAAGTAACCTTCAACCTTGAAAAATCACCCTAGGATCAGGGGATACCTCAATGTGTTCGCCATGAGCTTGATTAAAGAAAAGAGTCACCTTCAATCTTCTCTTGCAATTGTATGTAGGCTGTAGCCAAGACAAAATGTTTTGCCATATAAATTTCCAGAGTGTTCCATTTTTGTTTCTTGTATGTCTATACCTGCTGAAACTAACCCCCTCCTTCTGTTAATGCGGCTGGTGGGTAGGAAACCAAGTACCGACATTTTCACCATGCATAAAGCTATAACTTATGCCTGTACCCTTGACTCGACCTATATAGCTAACTCATAGGTCTTAACGATAAATCTTTTTTCTCTACATCTTTCAACTTCTTTCGAGCTTATGCAAATACATAGTGACCATATGGGTTTCAGTTAGAGCCTTGAACAACCTCTATCAAGGTAACTAAGAACATGACAATTTTGAAAGATTGGAACTTCAAGAGACTGGATTTTACATTTATAGGAAACTTTTGTCATAAAAGGTGATTCCCTATCACTTGGCAAAAAGAAATACTCTTTTCATCAAAGCAGAAAGTAGAATTTAGTATAAAAACCAACGAAATATAAAGTAACGAAATACTTATCGAATGTCATTCTAATTTGATAAATGGCCGGAACCAAAAAGAAAAGCCAGGACTTTGATTCTTTTCAACCTGAAGAACAAAGTCATAGAAATGCAATGTATACCAAAACAACCTTAATTCAGAGAGAGCATATAACACTTTTAAGATATCCATATTAGAACCTGCAATTGTCTTTGATGAAGAAAAGTTGATGCTATTGGTAAGAGAAATTCTCCTATGAGGTTTTACATTCTAGACCATATTCCCTCTAGGATGCACGGTATTAAAATCAACTCACACATATAGACTGCATGCATATCTAATGGACATGAGCACGATCATTGGTGTGCAAATCAAGAATTGCTGGTGCTATAAAAGCCTCCACATCAATATCTAACAATTCTAGATTAAAAAACAAACAAAGCATATCAGGTAAGAAAAATATCATGCAATATAATTCTTATGAATGCTAAATTCTTAACTTGCCTGCACTACACAGTAAAGATGCCAGTGTTGCCTTTTCTGGTTGGTCCAATTATTAACAGAGACACAATTTTGTCAATTGCAGGACATTATGCATAAGCCTGCAACGCCCTCCACCAAGTATAAGTGAACCACATAAAGTTACCATACAGTCAATATAACTTCTGCTAACAATATTTAGACAAATATATACAATTAACGATGACAGGTGAATTTGGTTGCCCGTAAATTAAATTAATTTCCTCATTTTAGAAGGCTGGGAAAAGCTAATGGTTGGACGTTTCATCAAACTGATTTTCACACAAGTTGAGCAAAAGAATTGACATACACTAAAATTATTTACAAAGTTAGCTTCTAATATAGTTTGAGGTGTGGGGTTCAGTACCATCTCAAAACCAATATATGAATGTTAACCCTTTGCTCTATTTGGGCTTTGTCCATCTTTTTTTTTAATTTTATTTTTGGGTAAAGGTAACTCTTTGTCCATCTTTATTTTGTGGCTAGGCATCTGTTTTTCAAGCGTTTCAGAAAGATTCCTAATTTAATAGTTGATATTTGTAATCTTAACATTTTTCCTAAAGTACACCCATCAATACATTATAACATGAAATATAAAGCACAACCATTTAGCATTATCATATTAAAATTAAATTAAAGCCAAAAAGGAAGAGCAGCAGGGACAAGACACCAATACTTTTTTTAATTGTTACAAGACACCAATGCTTCTTAGGGATGCAAAATGTTCAGCAGCACAACAAATGAAGATTACTATTTGGAGAAACACACAGCAGGGAAAACCATCCATAATTTAATAATGTGTCAACTAAATGGATCAGAAATAATTGTGCAACTAATTACAAATAAATACTATTGCTTTCAAAAGAATTCTCAGAGCATCAAATAACTGTAATTATCTGATTAACATAGTCATAGATTCCTATCATCTATCTACTTTTTAGTTTCCACAGATAAGGTGTTTTGTAAGTAGACGATGTGATGATTAACCCACTTTCTGCTTATGCAATAGTATCGATACCCTTTTATTGTTAAGAAATCCAGACATGTGAAGCAAGAAATTTTATAATCTACACTTATTATATAGTTAAACTAGCACATTTGACCTGGTATTAACTAATTTCCACAATCAATATACTGAGATTCGGGATACACTACATAATCATTCAAGCATTATCTAGCATGAATTTTATAATCTACAGAACCCATAATCTCAGAAAAGAAATATATCAAATTGGGGATCGCACTAGGTTTATTGTTGTAGTAGTAGTAGTAGTAGTAGTTTGTGAAGAAAGCCAAAGTAAATCACAATGTCTGGGATCTAACATTTATTATATATCAAAAAGATGTAAATAGTCCATACACAGCATAAAGAAAAGTCAAAATATAAGTAGTTAAGTTTAACAAGACCTAGATGGGAAGAAATAACACTAAATGCAAATTTCAAGATTCATTTTCAGGGGAAGCAGCAGAGGGCTCATTTTCTGATGGTTTGGTCTCAGCCTCAGTAGAAGGGGCGGCAGCAGTAGATCTGGATTTAACGACGTCAAGCATGCGTTTACTAATCTCCTTAGAGTAATCCTGAAGGATCTTAACGCCGTCATCATCCCCAGAGGCAGATGATGATGATCCAGCAGCATTGAAGGCGTCTTCTTCTATAACCTTAGCAGTCTTCGATGCCTCCTCAAGGGGAAATGTGCCGTACCGCTTGGAGAGTATAGAAGGTGTTGATAGGGTTTCGATTAGCCTATTCATAACCGCGTCACGAGTGCGTTGTGTTGGTGGCCAAATGCTGAACGAAATGTTCATTGGCTTTTTCTCCGTTGATTCTTCTGCCTGAGGTGTTTCCATTTCGGGCACGGTTGCTGGTTTGGATTCTGCTTCTTCTTGGGTTTGCTGGTTCATGTGACTTGCTTGTTCATCCATGTTGTCGGACATTTTGAAAAAAGGAAAATGATAATAAAGAACTAAATTAAAGGGTCTATTTAATTGAGAATGAAGACACAAAATTAATGTGATTATTTACTGCGAGTATGTATGAAGACAGAAGACAGCTGAGTGCTGAGTTTTGGGGAAGATATAGAAGGTTCTAGAGATGGATCCAGGAGGTGGGTGTTGGTGTGGCCCAAAATCTGGTGGACCTAAAGTGACGCTTCACCAATTTCAGAGTCGGCCCATTTCAACATGAGAAATTAGGGGGAAAACGTGGAAAAATCATACCGCATAACTAAATAATCATCGATATATAATATAAAGCTATGCATAAATAATTCTATGTGGCACCTCTCTATGACCTCCATTGGAATTTATCTTTTTTCTCCTTTTTTTGACATTTTCTCTAATTTTTCTCAATTATTTCATTTTAGAAAGTCATCTCCATAACTCATACCTATTCATTTCACATAAATTAGATTCTTAATTAATGGAGTATTAATAGTTTCCATAACCCCCAAACTTTTCATGTTTATAACCCCCAATCCTTCAATATACAAGTTTATGACACCTTAAAGTCACACTAATATCTATACAAATAAATTTGTCTTGAGCAATGTTGGTTATCCTTTATTTTTTAAGTGCAACAGCCACTACCGATTATGTGCATTTGTTTGGGTTCTTGATGATATGAATGGAGGAACTCTTTAAAAAGTAATTTTAGTTTATCTCATTGCTTTTTTTTTTTCTTTCTTTCTTTCTAAGAAAATTTGATTATGTTATGTTGACAACATATATAGTCCTTCTTTCCTTTTTGATTATGTTATGTTGATAATATAGTCCTTCTTTTGTTTTTTTAGAGAATTTGATTATGTTATATTGTGTCTCTAAGGCGGGGTGTTTTCATAATTGAAGCAGAAAAAAGAAGTCCAACATATATGTGCATGCGAGATGTTGCTTAAAAAAAGTATGTATATATCCTTTCGTAGTCATGTAGATCAACATTTAATAAGCCTAATGATAGAAAATGAGAATGTAAAAATTATTTTTAATTTTTAAAATAAAGTTTAATTCGTAGGAAAGTTGTTTATTGATATGTAAAGAGACGGTCTTTAAGTTTTCATTTTTTTGCTGTAATACTTAAAACTTAAAAGTCCTCAAGTTTTTTAGACTTTCATAAATTATTACTACTGTCAATTGGGTCTAAACTCTTTGAGCGTACTACTTGAAATATGCAGAAATATTGGGCTAGGATAAAATAATTTAGTAAAGTTGTTTGTTTCTCTCTACTGGAATTGTTGTTTTTCTCTTAACCTTGATTCACCATTTATTTATTTCATCATATTTATAGAGGAACGAACTTTTTGTGCTGGTATTGAATATCTTTTTCTTTGTTCAGAACATGACAAGGGATATATTTTTTCTTGGTTTAAAACATGGCAAGGAATATTACTAAATGAGCAATGGTAAGAGGAATTATTCAACATAAAAAGTAATTTTTAGGATGTTTCATAAGATTAGTAAAAGATAATAGGAGAATTGATTTCATTACTTATGGAAGGATAACAGTTTATGAAGGGTATAAAAAAGAAAAGGAAAGAAGCAAAAGAAAAACATGTAACACGATTTATAACTTCTAATGTAATATTTAAATTATACCTTACATAAAAATTATATATGTCATCTTAAAGAAAATGGTTATATTGTGGATCCTCTAAAATGAAAAGAGTATAATATTTGGATGAAAAGAGCAATGGTAAAAGTTCTTATCAATAATTTTCGAGAAATATTAGAGTATATTTGTTGTTTCACTTTGTGATATTTATATACTTCAAAACGTGAGAGATAGAAGAGGAAGATAACCAATCATAACTAAAATTATTTACTTTTTGGATGTTTATGCAACATATAATTATGAAAAATATATTTTTAAAAAATAATTAAGAGTAAAATTGATTTTTGGCATTTTCCATAAAATTAATAAGAAAGATAAAGGCCAATTAATTAGATTATTTTAAGGACAGATAACAACAATTACTAATTTTTGAAGGGACTGAATAAACAAAAGGCCAATTAACTAGATTATTTTAAGGAGAGATAACAACAAGTACTAATTTTTTGATGGGATTGAATAAGAAAAGGTAAAGAAATGAAAGGAAAAGAAAGTAGGTAAAGGGGAGCTTAGAAATAATGTTAGGATGAATATAAAGAATGATAGAATTCATAAATAAAATTATTAATGGAAAGCAGTAGGGAAAAAAGATAAGAATAGAAGAGTAGATAATCTTGAAAAATAACAAAAAAGAAGAAGAGAGATTTCAAAAACTTCAAGGTAATAAGAATATGATCAAATCTAAAGAGGGTTATTTATTCGATATTGAATTTGTTGAGCTAAGTTTTTTCCCATTTGATATCAACCTTGAAAAATATAATTAGAACAACAGTAATGTTACAATTGAAGAATAGAGAAAAAAATAAAATTGATTGATGATTGTAATTAAAAAATCTAATAATAATTATTTAGCTATATTTTAATTTTATTTTGATGATCGCGCGAAGCGCTATCAAATTCACTAGTATATAATATTAACCTTCTTTTTCTTGTGGGCCCCCATATAACACGCGTTACAACTTACAAGCATTCCATGAGAAAATAATCTATAAATCACCAATCACATTAGGGTTTGTCTAGACTTCCAAGCCACGACCAATCATGGGGACAGCAGCCATATTGCCCGAATGCCTTGTTCGAAAAATTCTCTCTTACCTTAGTTTTAAAGAAGCAGCCATGATGAGCATTCTCTCCAAAACATCGTTACGAGCCTGGTTCTCTCATCCCAACTTGGAATTCATTTGTTATCACGAAGTCAATTCAGAAAGAGTGGATAAAATCATGGAGAGATATAGGGACCGAAAAAAATCTTATTGAGAAGTTGAAATTCTTAAGTCCAATGTATGCTCCACGTGAAGTTTTCCCTCTGATTGATAAGTGGCTTGACATTGCATTTGACAATGGTGTTAAAGATCTTGTCCTTAGAGTTCCTCGCTTAACATCATACACCTTTCCTATTTTCAAAATCTTGGCAGCAAAATCTTTAAGAGAATTTGTTCTAAGTGATTGTAATTTAAAGCATGTTTCGTTATCTAGTGGTGTGACAAACTGCCATTCATTGAGAAAGCTTTCTCTATCTTTTGTACAGTTAGATGACAACATGCTTCAGACTCTACTTAATAGTTGTCCCTTGATTGTCAGTTTCATCCTTGAGAATTGTGACGGGTTGGAAAAGATTGAGTTGCTGAATCTTCAAAATATAAAGTCAGTTTGCATTAGGACACAGAGATATAAAAACCACCTTGTTAAAATCCATGCACCAACTCTTGAACACTTGTCTTATACTGGTTATTCATTGGAAGAATTAGATGTTGAATGTCAAAATCAAAATCTTTAGATATATCAGATATGATGATATTGGATGGATTTCTCCAGCACCTTATTTCTAGATCTCAATCCCTGAAGGTTTTGAAGATTCGGGATTGTAAGGGCATAGGAGAGATTGATTCTTCAGATTTGGTATCACTTGAGTATACAGGAGATCAAATTCCTGAACTTAAAATTTCAAGAGAGTCAAGCCAATTGAAGCACTCAAAAACCGCACTTGACTGCTACTATTTGAATGCTGATTGGTTTTGCAAGTTGAGGATGTTTCTATCAAATTTGACCTCTGTGTCTCAAGTTTCCCTTGATTTTCCCAAATGCAATGAGATCAACATGAAATATTTGCAGCTGCACCATGGAGTTGCTACCCCCCAAGTGGACATTTTAAATGTCAATACTATATGGCAGACGGAGTGCCCAACGTTTGTGGATGCTTTGCTATGGAGTTGTCATCCTAAGAGACTCAACCTAGATTCATCAAGTGAAATGTTAACATGTTCCATAGATCGTTTGATGTATATGAAGAATCTGAGTCACTCTCCTTCTCATGAAAGAGAACCTTGGCATAGTCAATTAAAAGAAATTAAAGCTTTTTACAGGGAAAATCAGCCGCTGGAACTCAGAAGTGGGGAGCTGGAAATAAGGTCTCTTACAAAGTGGGAGGATGTTTATTTTTTATTAGATGGGTGATACAGTTAATTCATTACTATTTCAAATTGGATGCACTTTTTCATTTCTAAAACTTATTAATCTTCACAGCAGATTCCTCTTGTTTTACACCTAGATGCAAATTCTTTGCACTTTCCAAATTAGCCGCACATAATCGTGCTGAAGTTACTCATAAGATTCTTTATTCGGACTTTCTCACAATTCTATGATGTTATCAGAAGCACCCTTCCATTATAGTGAAATTCTTTCCTTTTGAAGGTTTGTGGTCAGATATTTCAATCCTTGAAGCAGTTGACTGTTTATGGCAATAAAGCTGGTACATTTCCTCAAATGCCTCAACTTTTCTCATATCTGAGACCATTGCCACCATACAGTGGCCAGTTTATTAATTTGCTAGCAGTCAAAGCCTCGACTATTGTGAGGTTGTATGATACGCACATGACGTGAGTCAATTGTTTTGCAAAATTGTACTTAAAAATCACCGAATACAACACATCCCATAGCATCCAATCTTAAAATTGTAAAAGTGTCACGAATATGCAGTTGACAACCTATTAACTTCTTATGGGCTTATTTCAACTTACTGTTCTAGTTTCATTTTTGAGGCCTCAAAGTTGTACTTTTTTGAGAAAGAAAAGGTTATCTTGCTTATTCTTTTATCTTAGACTTCTGATTCTGTGACATGTGCATCTTTTTATTAGTTAATAGGGCAGTACTTTATTTTTTCTTTTCTCATGACGCGCTAAATAGAGCTCCTGAACCACGTTCCACCTCTTTTAAGGATAAACACAATACTTCAATCACCGCCATTTAGTAAAAGTACGCTAAAAAACTAGAGTTCGTTTGTTTCTGTAGCATCTTGACGAAGGTAACATAGATGGTGTTATAGCACAGTATAATTTTCTTTTACCAAACCAATAGCAATCAAGGAACTCTTTTTTACTTCTTTTGAGATGCTCACTACAAGCTACTCTGAATCAGGCAGCAAACGGTTTTTCATCAAATAAATGCAGAGAGCCTTATTTCTTTGAGTCCTCCATCGCGAGGATCAAAGGTTCTTTTGCAGTCGTACAATTTGATTTTGTTAACGTTAGCTGATACCTGGATTGCTTTTATTTGCCATATCTAAGAAAGTGAATTAAGGGAAGGCAATAGGAATTGCTGGTTCCTTGTGAATAACTAATCAGTCAACACCACAGGGTAGTGTTCAAGAACTTGCTAAAAACAAAAAATGTATTAAACCAACAATCTGCAAGAATAATGCAAAAGTAGAATCAGCAATGAAAAGCCCCTGCTCACTCTCTTATAGCCAGTTCGACGTGCTCAAGTAAACTAGCCCTTTTGGCTCGAACCATATTTGCATTCTCTGTGTTACGAAATCCCAGCATCGTCAGTTTCCAGTACATCCCCAGATTCTACGCTAGCCAATATTTAAGTACTATTTAGCCCTACTTGTGTTGTGGTAGAGCTATGGATAAAAATATACAGCTCACTACACCTGGTTTTATGGATTACCAACAGAGAGCTTAACCCGTGAAACTATAACTGAGGTTTTCAGTGGACATTATGCTGTGAAAAAAAAAAAAAAAAGTTGACAGCTATGATGTATCGTGATGTGTAAAATAGCGGGGTGTATGGGACAAAAACAAATCCACTTGATTTCAGACTTAGTACAACCCAAGTCGAAAGTGTTCTGTAACATTTATGTCTAAGGATTATCAACGAGGCAGTTAGATTGGTGCTCTAATCCATTTACGATCGCTTTAGTTTGGGTCAAGGCTTCTACTCTGTCCTAAGATTGGTGAAGAACCTCTTGGTGGTATAGAAATTGGATATCAGGAAGAATTCTTTTTTAATACTCGCATAAGAACCTCTTGATAGGTTATGTTAGTTATGTTTTTTTCCGTGTGTCCGGTACTTGATTTGGGATCCGATTTAATCAAAATTTGGGCTGGAAAGTCCACTTTAGAGGATAAAGCGCTCCCCTACCAAAGACGACTTCATTCTCAGGACTCCAACTCGAGACCTCTGGTTAAAGATGGATGAGTACTTACCAATCCACCACAACCTTTGGAGTATTTTAGTCATATGAGACACAATAAAATATCTCAAGAAGTGCCTACTATTAATGAAACAGTAAGGGCATTTGACGAAAGGAAAAACGATCGCAATACTACACTTAATAGGTTAGCAAAATCCATACAGACAGAGTTCAAACTGAAAGTCATGGGTTCTGCTGAATCCACAAAACCTACACTACGTCTGCCATTGTATTAAGTACCTGTAGCCTTTGCTTCCGATCTCTTCTATGCAATGTGCTTCCCACATGTTAAATTACATTATCAGTGTAAATTGTAATTTATATGTTGTAGCAGATTATACATCTTATGTTTTAAATTACTAATTTCTCTTTAAAGTAGTTTTTTGTAGTTACATTTATAACTGACTACCTCGAATTGTTCGGCCCAGCTTCAGTAATTCTACATCCGGGAATCTCCAATGCAACTTTTAATATCTACTTGGCTTTTCAACTTATTGTTCTAATTTTCATATTAAGGCCTCAAAATAATTACTGTGTTGAAAATAAAAGTTACGTTGTATACGGTTTTATTTTAGACTTCTGCTTTCTGTGCCCTGTGTCTTTTCTTATTTGGTAGGAGTATAATCATTAAGCACCTTTATCCCCCTTCTTTTTAAATAAATCTGTGGACCTGGTTCCACTGCATTTAGTAAAGGGTATTGGTTTGTTTCACAAGGATTCCAGATCGACAAAACTATACTAAATACAATTGTGTATGGCCCCATATATGTTGTTTGGAGAGAGAGCTAAGATTTGAGTTTACATATCCAGAGGAGATACACCCGGATCGTGAACTTGTTTAAGATGACATTCCTGGTCCAATACTGATAGTCTACAAATATCTGCAGTTCTTTCAAATGTGTTTCTCTCTAAGCACACTCATTCTGAGCATGAGCCAATTGTAAAGATAATTCCAAATGATCATTTTTTACAAGAAATATCAATTTTATCCTTGAAGCAGTCAACTCTGTATGGTAATCTAGTGATAGTTTTATACAAGAAATATTCTGGTATTTCTATAATCTAAGGCATGAAGGCTGCAGCCCTAGACTCAGCACACGTGCCAAAAAAATTATCGATGATATTTTACAATATTGACGTGAAAACACATTAAACATGTTTTATAGTTAGATGGTATCTTTTGTAAGATCCTCAGAGAGACAAATATTCACAATCATTTTGAGTTCAAGATCAGGTCACTAAAATAAGATCACAATCTTCAGAGCTTGCATTTTCCTTTTAAATTGTGTCTATACCTAATGTATACGCATGCTATAATATTATTTTATTGTGATATTTAAAAGGTTTGTATTAATTAATATGAAATACACATGCTAGGCACATGACGAGAGAGGTCGCCTTTCTTTTCTCGTGGACAAGATTGGCCTCAAGAGCTGAAAGGGGAATATTTTGCCAATTTAGCTAGATGACATCATCTAAGTAGTTAACCACAGTTGAAATTTTTCGCATTAACGGTGTAAAAAATATTTACACAATTAATAGATCATATATTATATAAGTAGAGGAAAATCTTTTTATAAGAATTAATTGGTATAAAACAGTGTAACTTAAATCCACTAACAAAATGTAAACCAGTTAGAAATAGGATTCCTAGAAAAGCGTTGATATACTTTCCTACCTATAGAAGTGCGGCTTCTTACAAACACTGCGACCTATAAATTGTCGTTCACATTGGGGTTTTCATATAGAAATTTGTATCGTAGAAATTCCCAAGCCACAACCATGGCTGACATATTGCCTGAATGCCTCGTTCAAAGGATACTTTGTTATCTTAGTTTTAAAGAAGCAGCCAATATGAGCATTCTATCCAAAACATGGCTACAAGCATGGTTGACTCTTCCTCACTTGGAATTCACCTTTGATTATCTCAAAGGCAAAATGAAAAAAGTCGATAATATCATGGAGAGATATAGGGACGAAAAAATCCCTATAGAAAAGTTTGAATTATCATACTCTAGCGTTATCCCTCTCATTAATAAGTGGATTGACATTGCACTTCAGAATGGTGTAAAAGATCTGGTCTTTGAAGCTTATAGCTATACATCATACCCCTTGCCTTTGTTCAAAATCTTGGCAGCAAGATCTTTAAGAGAATTGGTTCTGCGTGGTTGTAATTTGAAGCATGTTTCATTATCTAGTGGTGTGGCAAGCTGCAATTCATTGAGCAAGCTTTCTCTATCTTCTGTAAGTTTAAACGAAAACATGCTTCAGACTCTACTTAACAGTTGTCCCTTGATTGTCAGTTTCATCCTTAAGTATTGTTCTGGGTTCGAAAAGATTGAGTTATTGAATCTTCAAAAAATCAAGTCAGTTTCCATTAGGCCATTTATAAACCAGCGTGTTAAAATCCACGCACCAACTATTGTACATTTGTCTTATTGTTGTTATTCATTGGAAAAATTGGATGTTGTTGAATGTCAAAATCTAAAATCTTTAGATATATCAGATGTGATGATATGTAATGGATTTCTCCAGAACCTTATTTCTAGATCTCCAAATTTGGTATCACTAGAGTACAAAGGACATCACGCTCCTGAGGTCAAAATTACAAAAGAGTCTAGCCAATTGAAGCACTCAAAAATTGCTCTTCAATGCTACAACAATTTAAATGCTGCATGGTTTTGTAAGTTGAGGAGATTTCTCTCAAACTTGACATCTTGGTGTCAAGTTTCTCTTGATTTTTCCGGACGCAATGAGATCAACATGAAAGATTGGCAACTGCAGCACGGAGTTGCTACCCCCCAAGTGGACGTTTTAAATGTAAAAATTTCATGGCTGAATAGGGAGTGCCCAATGTTTGTGGATGCTTTGCTATGGAGTTGTCATCCTAGAAGACTCAACCTACATTCAACAAGTGAAATGTTAACATGGTTCATTAATGATCGATTGATGTATCTGAAGAATTTGAGTCACTCTCCTCCTCACGAAAGCGAGCCTTGGCATAGTCAATTAAAAGAAGTAAAAGCTTTTGATGGAAAAAATGAGCCGCTGCAACTCAGAAGTGGGAAGCTGGCAATAAGGACCCTTACAGATTGGGAGGAAGTTTATTTTTTATTAGAATGGTGATGCAATTAATTTATCATGACTATTTCAAAATGAATGCACTTATTCATTTTTAAAGTTTACTAGTTGTTGGTTGCATGTGTGTCTCATATGAATCCACAGACTTTGTAAAACAATACATGCAATATCAAAATATATTTGTAAATTGTAATGAGTACAGGCTCAGATTGATGAGCAATTAAATAGGGGCAATTTGCACGATTGCCCTTCATACGGACTGGTCTTTAATTTTTATCCCTCAATTCGCTGGTCTTTAGTTTTTGTCTTTCTCTTAAAAAGGTAGCCGAAAATACCCCGAGGTTTTGGGTTCGAAACCTACCAGAGTCAAAAAAAAAAAAAAAACCCGCAAGGAGACGACACATAGAACCTATGCATATTCGGGCAAAGTTACATAGAACCTATGCCGGAGATGGCAGACTTTGCCTTGTAAGGCAGACTTTTAGTTATGCTGTAAGGCAAAGTTTGCCACATAAGGCAGACTTTTTGTACAAGCCTTGCCTTACGAATTTTTATATTTTTTATTGAGTGGGGATTCGAACCCAGAACCTCACGGTATTTTCGGCCATTTTTTTAAGCGAAGGACAAAAATTAAAGACACCCTAAAAGAAGGGCAATCCGAGCCAAAATATGATTAAGTAGATAAGTTGCTAACCCAAAAGACATCAATAATAACGTTGCTATTTTACCCATATTTTTAATACTAGTTCCTGGGCACGTGCTTTGCACATATATCCCATATGAATCGACACAAACTTTGTAATACTATATACAATATTGAAATATATGCTTAATGAGCAATGAAAAATCTGAAGGGGAAAACTACAAGCTCGAATTGATGAATAGTCAACCTATTCGAATGACTTGATTCTTGAATGTAAAATTATGAGATTGCAGCTACACCTACAAAGTTGAATAATGATTTAGTTAGAAAGTAGATCCAAAGCATACATATCAAGAAGTTGTATTCGATCAACATACATATGTCTTTCTTATGATAACCGTAAATCATTGTGAATTTTATAATATATCTGCAAAGAAGTATATAATAGAAATTTGTGATAAAGATATTTAATTATTACTGACATAAAAAAAGATTAATAATTAATGTAACGCTTACAAAATTTTGCTGATGTGCAAATTCTGCTTTCTGCCTTGCGATTTTTTTTTTCTGAGCTGGAGTTCGAACCCATAACCCCAGGGTATTAGGTGAAGGGCAAAACTTAAAGACCACCAATTTGAAGGGAAAAAATTAAAGACCACCCCAAATGAAGGGCAATCCGAGCACACAAAAGAATAATTTGAGACGGAAGCAGTTAAAAAAAAAAAAAAAAACTTTTGGACTATTGCACAAAAGCAGGATTTACTTATGGGCACCCGAAAAATAGCGGCCGCGCGCTTCCTTGTCATAAAAGATAGCAGCCGCGGGTTTACACTTTAATACAAGGACTTCCATTACAACTTGTCTTACACCATCTCTCCAAAGTCAATCATCCAAAGACTTCCACCACATCTCTCTTTCTTCTCATCTCCTCCACAAAGCTTTGCTTTAATGGAAAATCAAGTTGCATTTAAAAGATTTATTTCCTAGTTGAAAGAGATCACGTATTTTACTTCTAAAACAATTTGAGATAGGTGAAATATTATAAAGATAATTAAATAATAATTTGAGAAAAATAGTAAAAGACAATTTTGTTTATTGTAGAGTCTTTTAATGAAGGTAAAAAGTTCAATCAATACATTATATATATACAAAGTATATGCAATGTTAATATATAGCTATACATAACAAATATATTATCCATACAACTAATATATTATCTATACACCGATGATACGATGATGGGCTACATCGTCTGCAAACTAGATTCCTGAGTCGTATATATAGTTTATTAGGTCATTTGCACAATTACCTTTCAAAGGCACTGGTTTTTAATTTTTTCCCCTCAAATTGGTGGTCTTTAGTTTTTATCCTTCGCCTAATACCATGAGGTTTGGGGTTCGAACCCCGGGTCAATAAAAAAAAAAAATCATAAGGCAGAGTTTTCTAGCAAAGTTAGGCCTATTCGGGCTAAAGTTAAGCCTCAGGCAGAATTTTGAATGCAAAACAAAACTCTGCCTACAGGCAGAGTTTTGCATGCAAAACTGTGCCTTGCGAATCCAAACCTCTGCCTTGCGAAATTCCTTTTTTTTTTTTTTTTTTTTACTGAGCTGGGATTCGAACCTCAAAACTCATAGTATTAGGCGAAGGACAAAAATTAAAGACCACCAATTTGAGGGACAAAAATTAAAGACCAGTGTTTTTGAAGGGTAATCGTGCAAATGACCCAATAAGCTATATATACGGCTTAGGCATGTAGTTTGCAAATGATGTAGCCCACTGTATCATCGGTGTATAGATAATATATTTGTTCTGTATAGCTATTTATTAACATTACATATGCTATGTATATATATAATGTATTGATTGAACTTTTTACCTTCATTAAAAGACTCTACAATAAACAAAATTGTCTTTTTCTATTTTTCTCAAATTATTATTTAATTATCTTTATAATATTTCACCTATTTTTTTTTTTTTAAAAGTAAAATACGTGGTCTCTTTCTACGAGAAAATAAATCTTTTAAATTTGACTCATTCACAAACTTAGAGGTAGCTATACCAAGTAATTATTCCTTTAGTAATAACACAAGATTAAAAAACACTAAAATTAAGCATTTTTATTAGGGGACAAGTGGGCCCCATATGGAAACTCAAAACTTAATTATTTGTAGAACCCATGATACCGCACGCCACAATCCTTCCATTAGAAGTAGGATTCTCATTAGAATATGGTTTTATTTACTTCTTCCAAAACCATACATAGTCTATAAATTGCCATTCACATTAGGGTTTCATCCACTTCCAATCATTCAAAGCATGGCTAAAAGCCTAAGTGCAACAGCTGATATATTGCCTGAATGCCTCATTAAAAAAATACTCGGTAATCTTAGTTTCAAAGAAGCAGCCAAGAAGAGCATTCTCTCCAAAACATGGTTACAAGCCTGGTTGACTGTTCCCTACTTAAAATTGTCAGTTGATTTTTACAAAGACGCGAAAATAGTGGACGCAATCTTGGAGAGATACAGGGACAAGAAAATCCATATTGACAAGTTTGAATTTTCAAATGTTTAATATCAAGTTTTAGTGAAGTTGCAAGTTTGAATTTTCAAATTGTTCCCTTCTGATTGATAAGTGGCTTGATATCACTCTTCAGAGTGGTGTAAAAGATATAGTGTATGGAGACCCTTACCACTATATTCGATCATACCCTTTTCCTATTTTCAAAGTCTTGGCAGCAGAATCTTTAGGAGAATTGGTTTTGACAGGTTGTGATCTGATCCGTGTTTCATTATCTAGTGGTGTGACAAACTGTCATTCTTTGAGAAAGCTTTCTCTATGTTCTGTACGTTTAGACGACAATATGCTGCAGACTCTACTTAATAGTTGTCCCTTCATTGTCTCTTTCAACCTAGATAATTTTTTGGGCTTGGAAAAGATTGAGTTGTTGAATCTTCAAAAGATCAAGTCAGTTTCCATTAGGAAAAATAGATAGAGAAATCCGTTTGTTAAAATCCACGCACCAACTCTTGAACACTTGTCATTTTCTGATTTTTTACCGGATGAATTGGATGTTATTGAATGTTAGAATCTGAAATCTTTACATATATCAGATGTGATGATATCTGATGGATTTCTCCAGGACCTTATTTCTAGATCTCCAAATTTGGTATCACTAGAGTATAAAGGAGATCAAGCTCCTGAGCTCACAATTACAAAAAAATCAAGCCAACTGAAGCACTCAAAAATCGTTCTTGAATGCTACAACAAATTAAATGCTGCATGGTTTTGTAAGTTGAGGAAGTTTCTATCAAATTATACCTCTTGGTCTCAAGTTTCCCTTTGTTTTGCAAAATGCAATGAGATCAACATGAAAAATTTGCATATGCACGATAGAGTTGCTACCCTCAAAGTGGATGTCTTAAATGTAAGATTTTCATGGCAGAGTACAGAGTGCCCAACTTTTGTGGATGCTTTGCTATGGAGTTGTCATCCTAGGAGACTCAACCTACATTCAACGAGTGAATTGTTAACATGTTTCATCGATCGTTTGATGTATATGAAGAATCTGAGTCACTCTCCTTCTCATGAAAGCGAACCTTGGCTTAGTCAATTAAAAGAAATAAAAGCTTTTGATGGGAAAAGTCAGCTGCTTGAATACAGAAGTGGGGAGCTGGCAATAAGGACCCGTACGGATTGGGAGGAAGTTTATTTTTTATTAGACTGGTAATGTAATTTAGTTATCTCTATTTCAAATTGAATGTACTTATTCATTTCTAAAGTTTATTAATCTTCAGGATAGATTCTTTTTTTTACATCTAGCTTTAAACTCTTGCACTTTCCAAAATATCTAGCATCGCTTAGGTACTGATAATTATGCTGAAGTTGAATCATAAGATTCTTTATTCTGACATTCTCGCAATTCTGTTGTGAAATTCTTTCCTCTTGCATGTGCTATGCCATTTGTCAGTAGTTAATTCATGTAACTACATTCTTCTAACTATCATTTCATTGGTGTTGTTAATTTAGTTCAAAACATAACAGAGCAGTTTTGTTTTAGACTTCTGCTTTCTGTGGCCTGTGCATCTTTTCTTATTTGGTAGAAGTATAGAAGCATTAAGCACCTTTCTTTGATTTTTGTTTTAAAATAATGTTGCGCACTAAATAGATGTCTGTGGACCCGGTTCCACTGCTTTTAGAGATAAAAAGAAGTTGTAGTACTTCACTCTGAGACATTTGGTATAAGTACTCAAAAATAAGGGTCTGTTTTTTTCTGTCACAGGTTGACAAAGGTAAATTTGAGTATCAGTTGTCACTCCGACCATTTACTGTGGCACTTTTGTTAAAGATCCTCTTGTTGTTTGGTAGGAAATCTTTGAACAACTTTTCTGCATTGAAAGTTATGTATCTGCTATGTTTGTGTGAAACTTGAGCTCCTTTTTTCCAGAAGTTTTTACAAGACTTCTGGTTTTTGCATTGGATCGCTCTATATGATTTGTTGATTCAGGTCCTATTGATAGCATGAAATTTGACTGGTAAAGATAGTTGCAGGTCCTTGTGGGGACTTTGCATTGTAAAAACTTATATAAAATTAGGCTTATGTGATACTCCCTCCATTCTGAGAGTCTTCTATGATCAATTATTTTCTTCTGCATTTAGTAAAAGATATTGGTTTAACAGATTCCAGATCGACAAAACTATACTAAAAACAATTGGGTTTGGCCCCATATATGTTGTTTGGAGAGGAGGCTAAGATCTGAGTTTACAAAATCCAGAGGAGCCACTTTCGGATCGTAAACTTGTTTAAGATGGCATTTCTGGTCCAATACTGATAATTGACAAATATCTGCAATTCCTTCAAATGTGTCTCTCTCTAAGAACACTGATTCCGAGCAATGAGCCAATTGTAAAGGCAATTCCCGGTGAGCTGCCAAATGAGGTTTAATACGGATAATCTTTAAATACCTGCAGTTCCTTCAAGATGCTGAAATTTCCCCTGTAAACGTGTTGCTCCCTAAGAACACTGATTCCGTGCAATAAGACAATTCCCAGTGAACTACCAGATGTTGAGTATTTTATGTGAGAAGAAGAAAGGCATAAGGGGGAGGAAGAGTATATTGGATTGAAACTGGTCGTAGTGACTGGCGAAAGGGGGGATGTCAACATTGTCTTTATAGACTTACTAATTCAAGTTAAGGTGCTAAATCTCAAGTTTTGGGAGGCACCTAATTTATTTGTTCTTCTTCAACCTTACAGTCCAGCAACTATTTCCATCAGAACGTGTAATAGCATGTACTCTGAATCAGGCAGCAAACAGTTTCTCATCAAATAAATGAATTACTAATCAGGTGAAGACAGTCAACAGGACAGGTAGTGTTCTTGAACTTGCTAATGTTTTTTTTTTTTTTTTTTTCATATGTCTCAATATCCTGCTAATGGCGACTTCTTTTTGGATAGCTGCCCATTTTGTGTGTCTAATTATTGGTTTTTAACTTGCGTAGGATCAGAGATAGAAAATTATGGTGAAGAAAGGGGTCACTTTATCAAAAGAAAATTGAACTCTATTTACAGGAAAAGAAGATCTATTATTATTCCACCATCTAATGGTTGGCATTCACGTCTCACTCCCGGCAACGTTTTTTTTCTGATTGCTTCTACAGGTAAAAGTATACCGTCACAAGAAAACTAGATTTCGAGCTGCTTAGTCCTACAAAATACATTGGTGCACTTTCTTCAATAAGATGTTTGTTTTAACAAGAAAAATATGTCAGATGATGATGGCTCATTGCAGAAGCAAATCTAGGATTTCTGGAGCATCGGTTCACCGCTAAAAAAAGGAAGAAAAAATATATTAAGCGGGAATTGATCCCTAGGTAAATAACTCAACTTTCAACTAATTGCACCATTTAGTCATTTGTAGTATGTGTTCCAGTAGGTAGTATTATACTAATTTTATAAAATATATACATAAAATACCTAATTTTACGGCGATACCATGTGTTCACGTGCTCCAAAAATAGGGCCTAAAATCGCCCCTCATTAGCTTGTTTTATGATCTAGTCTCAGTTCATACGGAAAACTTAAACTCAAATAACATAATGGGTTAAAATTGACAATCTGAAAAAATAGTCAGAAAAGAAAATCCCCTGTTCACTCTCTTATAGCCGGTTCGACGTGCCCAAGTAAACCACTCCTTTTTGCTTGAACCATGCATGCATACAAAACAAACTGGAAAATGCATACATATAATAGTTCATGCCTGTTCTGAAATCCCAGCATTGGTTGTTTTCGGTCCATCCCCCAAACTGTGCGTCCACCAAACAATATATGAGGGACCTGGTTGTTTACCAATTCTCTCAGACAATGTAGTAAGTAAATAACTCAGGATATTACCGTGGAAAACTCCTTGCTCAAGGGATTAAAAACCACGAGCCACCACGTAGAATTTCAACTCCACTACACCGAGCAACTTCAGATTACAACTTTTGCAATCTAGGAATTAATTCACATAATCCCTCCACCCTTACAGTACCCCTACTGCAAGGAAATCTTGACTACCTATAGCCAAGCCAACTAATACACCTAGACTAACTCTAGCCTAGTGTACCACTCAAACGCTTGTGAAGATGCACTTCGTACAAGCAGCCTTTGAGAGTTCAACACTGTTTGACTACCTCCAGCCAAACACCCTAATACACCTTGCTAACTCTAGTCAAAGGTAACACTCAATAGAATGAAGGTAAACGACCTATGCATAATTACTGAGAATTCAGAGAACCTACAACAACTTCCTTTTGAGAAGAGCAGGTTTACAGGTTTAAGAACAAAAGAACAGAAACTTAACACTCCTAGGACTTAACACAGCTTCAGTTGTAGAAGAACAGGTCCTTGGATTTATTAAAGCTTTGTTGTTGAACACACCTTGATGGGTGGAGACTTGCACTTTTAGATCTGAACAATTTCTGGATTTTGCAAGAATCAATCCTTCACTTTAGCATGATGTTTGAATATGTAGAGGAAGAGTGAAGGTGACAGCCCATAAAGCAACTCTGCTGCTGTATGCTGCTCTGTTGGTGACACCAGCTTTACAGCTGTAAAGTTGACTGTACGGCACTTCAGGAGACTTAGTATTTCTATCATCGTAATCGGTTCCTTAAGTAGGTTTCTCAAATCATCAAAACACCAAAACACAAGGTAGCATGGTTTGTCACTCTACACTAGACATAACCAGCCCTACTTCTGCTGTAGTAGAGCTAATGAGAAATATATAGTTCACTTCACATCGTTTTGGCAAGGTTATCCCTAACACAGTGCTTAACTGTGAAGAAATTGAAACCTCGAACTTGAAGACGTAGTTTCCGGATAAAGAATCTACCTTTGATCTTATAACTATTCTAATGAAAGATGCATCTTTAAATGATGAATATGTTGCGATGTATTCGTTAAAAAAGAACGAGATGGGAAAAAAGTCTACAACTATGACGTATTGTGATATCTATAATAGAGGGAGATTATAGGACTAAAAAATAAATCCACTTGATTTCGGACTTTGTACAACTCAAGGTTCCAAAATCTTCCATTATCCATGCCATAGTTTTTCTTGTCGAATTTTGTTTTTGTTTTTGATATACTGGATATATCTTATGAAAGTTGTCAGAGTAGTTTTGGAACATTTGGAACACAGAGAACACCTTTTAAAATATATTTATCTGAATAATTATAGAATCCATCAATGCCTTAGTGAATTTATTCAGAGAATGAAGAAAAAACCAACAGGATTAAATAATTAGCTAATATTCCGAATGTATCAACATTAATAACAAAGATACTACTGCGAATACAACATTACAGAAGTTTAATAAAAATATCAGTTATTTAGAATTTACTGCAAAATATCACATTTTCGTATTGACAATGAATACAATTTTCAGGGCCGTCTCAACAATATTGGAAAGCCTACAGCTAAACTTCAAACAGAGGCCCTAGCTAGTACTTTAAAAAGAAAAGATCGTCATATATTTTTTTATTTAAAGTCTACTTTTCTAATTTTTCTAGATGTGAAGTCATTAATTACTGTTTTTATAATAGATTTGTTCTAACTTTCTTTTCAATTGATAATATAGCTAATCCATTCAATCTCTTTTGAGACATAGTCGATCTTGGATAAGATTTTATCAATTTTAATTTTGAAAAACTTCTTTCAGTTGAGGCAATGATTTATATATAACATATATCTTTAAGGAAAAATGGGGCCCCAAGGGATTGCTTTATTGGCCTTATAGTCGAGCCAACCCTGACGATTTTAATATATCGAGTTTACAGTACATTTTTTTTTCCTCATAGAAGAGGCGGTGCTTCCATCTTACTTTTTTCTAAAGCTAGCAATTTTAGTCTAAAATCCCTTCATATTTAAACAAAGATGCTTCTCAAAATAAGCAGTTTTTAGTAGAAGCATGTCAAAACCCCATAATGACCTATCCAAAATTTTCTTTTGAAATACGGAAAAAGCTTAAATATGTCATTGAACATCGAAATTGCTCATTCATGCCACTCATCAAAAGTTTGGCTTATTTATGCAATCAAACTATTGAAAATGGCTCATTTATGCCACTTATCAATAGTTTAGCTCATTTATGCCACCGCCCGTCACCAAAATGACTCATCCATGCCATTTTTCATTAACGCCAGTTTTACAATACCAGATATGACACGTGGTCTCCAACTAGATTATGGTTGTGGGTGCGTCGGGTGTATGGGTCAGATTTTTTATTAATTTGAGATTTAAAATTGGGCGGGTTTAATTAAACGATGTACACCTCTAATTGGAGGCCAAGGGTCATATCTGGTGTTATAAAATTGGCGTTAATGAAAAATGGCATGGATGAGTCATTTTGGTAACGGTCGATGGCATAAATGAGCCAAACTATTGATTAGTGGCATAAATGAGACATTTCCGATATTTCGATGGCATAAATGAGCCAAACTATTGACGAGTGACATAAATGAACCATTTTCGATAGTTCGATGACATATGTGAGCCTTTTCCGTTAAAAATATTACCTTCTTTTCATGTGGGCCCCCATATACCACTCATGTGGGCCCTCATATACCACACGCTACAAGCATTCCAGTAGAACATAATCTATAAAATTACCAACCCCATTAGGGTTTGTCAAGATTTCCAAGTCACTACCAATCATGGGGACAGCCACATCCACAACAGATATATTGCCTGATTGCCTTGTTCGAAAAATTCTCTCATACCTTAGTTTTAAAGAAGCAGCCAGGATGAGCACTCTCTCTAAAACATGGTTGCGAGTCTGGTTCGCTCATCCCAACTTGGAATTCATTTGTTATCGCGAAATCCATTTGGAAACAGTGGATAAAACCATGGAGAGATATAGGAACGAAAAAATTCCAATTGAAAAGTTGAAATTTGTAAGTCGATGGTATTGTTATCGTGAAATTATCCCTCTGATAGATAAGTCGCTTGACATTGCACTTAAGAATGGCGTAAAAGATCTGGTCCTTGATCTTCCCAACATTAAATTATACCCCTTGCCTATTTTCAAAATCTTAGCAACAAAATCTTTAAGAGAATTGGTTCTGGAGGGTTGTAATCTAAAGCATGGTTCGATTTCAAGTGGTGTCGTGAACTGCGATTCTTTGAGAAAGCTTTCTCTATCTTATATATGTTTAGACGAAAACATGCTTCAGGCTCTACTTAACAGTTGTCCCTTCATTATCAGTTTCATCCTTGAGTATTGTTATGGGTTGGAAAGGATTGAGTTGTTGAATCTTCAAAACATCAAGTCAATTTCGATTAGGACACGTAGAGATAAAAATCAGCTTGTCAAAATCCAAGCACCAACTCTTGAACACTTGTCTTATTGTGGTTATTCATTGGAAAAATTGGATGTTGTTGAATGTCAAAATCTAAAATCTTTAGATATATCAGATGTGATGATATGTAATGGATTTCTCCAGAACCTTATTTCTAGATCTCCAAATTTGGTATCACTAGAGTATAAAGGAGATCAAGCTCCTGAGCTCACAACTACAAAAAAGTCAAGCCAACTGAAGCACTCAAAAATCATTCTTGACTTCTACAAAATATTAAATGCTGCATGGTTTTGTAAGTTAAGGAAGTTTCTATTAAATTTTACCTCTTGGTCTCAAGTTGCCCTTGATTTTTACGGATGCAATGAGATCAACATGAAAGATTTGCAACTGCACCACGGAGTTGCTACCCCCCAAGTGGACGTTTTAAATGTAAAATTTTCATGGCTGAATTGGGAGTGCCCAATGTTTGTGGATGCTTTGCTATGGAGTTGTCATCCTAGAAGACTCAA
Source organism: Lycium ferocissimum (assembly GCF_029784015.1). Classification (NCBI taxonomy): domain Eukaryota; kingdom Viridiplantae; phylum Streptophyta; class Magnoliopsida; order Solanales; family Solanaceae; genus Lycium; species Lycium ferocissimum. Next base: position 3,762,240 of record NC_081342.1, on the reverse strand, counting down.
CCTACATTCAGCAAGTGCAAGCTTAACATGTTTCATTAATGATCGATTGATGTATCTGAGGAATTTGAGTCACTCTCCGTCTCACGAAAGCGAGCCTTGGCATTGTCAATTGAAAGAAGTAAAAGCTTTTGATGGGAAAAATGAGCCGCTGCAACTCAGAAGTGGGGAGCTGGCAATAAGGACCCTTACGGATTGGGAGGAAGTTTATTTTTTATTAGATTGGCGATGTAGTTAATTTATCACTATTTCAAAATGAATTCACTTATTCATTTTTAAAGTTTATTAATATTCTGGATAATTATTTTTTAGGGCATTTTACATAAATAGCAAACATTTGGGGTTTAATCAAGTTGCATAACTAATGTTTCAATATTTACGTTCTGTAGCAAATCAGCCTAGCTCCCACATGTGTATTCAATTTTCTTTTTTTAGCTGTATTCATGAATACAATAATTTTTTTTACACTGCATTCATAAAATAACTATCTGTATTCATAAATTATCTTGTTTTATTCATGAATACAACGAGTAAAAACTGAATACATATACACCAATAATTACACAAATACATCATATTTTTCGGTATGTACACAACAGATACAGACGAAAAATACAATATAAAATATTCATACACCAAAAAATTAACAAATATGCCATATTTTTCAGTATGTATACAACAAATACAGGCGAAAAATATTGTAGACAACATAGATACACTAAAAAATTAATAAAAACGCCATATTTTTTGGTATGTATACAACAAATACAAACGAAAAAAATTGTATACACCGTAAATATACAACAAATACAGCAAAAATCTAGAATTTTTCCAGATCTGACCGGAAAATATTTTCCAGATCTATGCCGACGAGGGCACGCCGGAAAAGAACCTCCAATCTCCACTTCCGCCCCATTGCACAAAAGCTATATTGGGAATGTGGGAATAACAGATTTTTGAAGCAAAATAGAGCATCTGCTACCTATACTTTCAACTAAAAGGGCTGCCTTCGTTGGCAATTTGTTCGTGTAGCATTAGTTCTTGAGAGGGTGGCTTGAGTTTCTGCAAACACAAGGGGACAAGTTGGGGTTTTTATTTCAAGCTGAGGTTTTTGAGGCCTATTTGGGGTCTTCTAAAAATTTGAACTTTGATAGTTACCTGTTTGAAGTATGAGATGGCCGGAGCTCTAGCGGCGGCGGTGGCCGGCGACGGAGCAGTGGGGAGAAGAGGGGGGAGAGAGATGGGAGAGATGGGTTGGGAGTGAATAGTGTGATAAGTATTCTATTTTGTGTGTATATATATATATATAGTTACTGAATGTTATTAATACCCAAATGTTTGCTATGAGAAGTAATTAAGTTAAACTATAGCTACTAAATGTTAATACCCACTATATGTTTGTTATGTCATGTAGTTATTCCTATTTTTTACATCTAGCTTTAAATTCGTGCACTTTCCAATTATCTAGCCGCACTATGTGGCCCACAGTTAAGTAGTCTGTTAAGTACTGATAATTCTGCTGAAGTTAAATCATAAGATTCTTTACTCTTGACTTTCTCAGAATTCTATAGTGAAATCCTTTCCTCTTGCATGTGCTATGCCATTTGTCAGTAGTCAGTAACTATATTCTTTCTGTGGAAAAAGCTCAAACATGTGATCAAGCTATCGGAAATGACTCATTTATATCACTTGTCAATAGTTTGGCTCATTTATATCATTGCCGTTACCAAAATGGCTCATCCATGCCATTTTTCATTGATGCCGGTTTTACAATACCAGATATGACAGATGGTCTCCAATTAGAGGTCCACGTCGTTTAAGTAAATCATCCCAATTTTAAATCTCAAATTAATAAAAATCCAACCCACCCAAATACCTTTTAACCCACAACCATAATCTTATTTCCCTCTCCCTCATTCAATATACGATAAAACACTAATCTCACCCATCTCCTCTCCTCTTCTTTTTCCAACAGTTTCAAGCAGACAAAGTAGACTGGACAATGGTTCCATGGTTGTGGTGGGTCAGTGTATGGGTCGGATTTTTTTTTTATAAATTTGAAATTTAAAATTGGACTGGTTTAATTAAACGATGTGGACATCTAATTGGAGGCCACGTATCATATATGGTATTGTAAAACTGGCGTTAATGAAAAATAGCATGGATGAGTCATTTTTGTAATGGCGATGGCATAAACGAGCCAAGCTATTGACGAGTTGCATAAATGAGTCATTTCCGATAGTTCGATAACATATTTCTGTATTATCCTACTTTCCTTCTTCTCAAGTTTTCCATCTGATTGGTAAGTGGCTTGACATTGCACTTCAGAATGGTGTAAAATATCTTGTCCTTAGAGTTCATATCTTATCATTGTACCCCTTGCCTATTCTCAGAGCTGGCATCCTGTAGAAATCAAAAGTGGAAAGCTGCCCCTTAGATACTGGGAGAGGGAGAGATTTTGTTTTTTACTAGATTGGTGCTGCAGTCAGTTTTTCTCCATTGCAAATTGAATGCACTTTTTCATTTGTAAAAGTTTATTAATCTGTATTTTCAGGATAGATTCTAGATATTAAATTTATTTAAAGGGTGTTTTGTCAGATATGTTTAAGTTTGAAATATCAATGCACAGAGACACTCCGTTTGGTGTTCTGTTTTCTTTTCAGATCATGTGAATTTGCTGTGTGTTTTTTAACTTACAGATTCTGTTCAGTAGATGACTTGGTAAGTCATACATTGTGACGAGTACTTCTCTGTATTAAATTTTTCAGATACTTGTGTTAGATATTTTAGTTATTAATGCAATCTATTAGATAGTCACATGATTCTCGAAGGCCCGACGTATAGATGTTCTTCTGTACTTCAAAGTCATGGAATGGAAAATTTAATGCAGCTGAATGTTCCATCAAGCATTTGGAAGACCTACTCAGAGTTACTTTAGATTTTGTCACTTGAGTTCCAGTATAGTATCCACGGTGCATCGATTTTCAAGATTCTTTTTTTTCTCGCCTCTCACTTTCCATTTAGCGACACACTATTGAAACTCCAGAAAATAGTTTTGTTTTAGACTTGTAATTTCAGGATCAGTCCACTGCTTTTAGAGATGAGTAGGAGCTTAATACTTGAGTCACAGCCCTTTAATACAAGAAACTCTGTTTTCCTTCCTTTTAAGGCTTTTCCGTTCTCCGTTTTCATAGTTTACTAGTAGAATTAGGAGTGTCCAGTGCGTTTCGCTTCTTCTTCTTCTTGTTAATTTGGAACTTGATTTAATTACATTTAAACATATAAAAAAAAAAAAAAACTAAATAGCAATAAATACAATATATATTTTCAATATGGCTTTTGGGACAAAGAATCACTATTTTTCCAGTCAGAACTCAGAATTTCGAATTCCAATAACTGGATACATTTTGAAGATGGTTCAATCAATGGCACAAGCAAATATGAGGGGAAAGCAGTAACGGACTTCAAAAAAAAGAAAAGGAAAAAAAAAAAAAAAAAAAAAAAAAGACACTATCCTAGTTACAAGTTTCGAACTCGATGACAGTGTCCTGAAGCTTTGAGGTTGCAAAAACTGAACTTCTAGACTTATGTTACAATCTTAGATCAGTTATATTCTTACACCTTCTGGTCCACAGTTTTTATACATAGGATCATTTGTTTCCAATGAATGATGATAATGAAGATTACAAATCTATCTAAGCAACTTGAATAGTCCGATTTCGTAGCTTATAAAACCATAATAATTTTTTTCACTTTACCTGAGGTGTTCTTATATTAGTCATTACCAAATTACTGATACGTCGCAGCCCCCAACTAATACAGTTTGATCACAAGAAGTGTCATGGAGTTTGAATTGTCCTAGAGTTTCACTGGTAGAAGTTTAAACTCCAGGACAATGTCTCTGAAGGAGGACAAAAAGTGGCCGCGTGCCACCCATCTGTGAAGGAGTATTATTTTTCCAAATATTTTTTTACTTACATTAAAGAGTTGATTAATTTCAATTATTTTTGAGACGGTGTCTAATTTCTACCAAAAATAGTCCACAACTTTGACTAACTAACCGGGTTTCCCCTTCTAATTTCTTCTAATAAATTTTCCTTTTTGAAATTAACTATGGGTTTTTCGAGCCTCTTTCTGCTATCATGGCATATAAAATACAACTAATTGGATAGAGTGGATTTTTTTTTTTTTTGTAAAGCAATTGATAAAGACAATAGAGTAGGAGATCTTGCCAGACTCTTTGTGTTTTTGCGTGCTCCTGATTTAGAAAGTTCATGGGAGGTCTTGTTGAAAAATTTATCCAGTGACTCGATTTTGCGTCTGGGTTACATTTTTAAGTTTGAAATGTCATATTTTTGAGATTTCAATTATCTTTCTGTTACAACCCGAGGTGGGTTTTGAGTTTACGTTTGGAATTTGATAAGGGAGAGGAGTTCAGACCGGAGTGACCTTCTATTCCTATCGAATGACTGGGCCAGGAGATGACTGAATTTTCAAGATTTTTCCCAGATTTAAAATGAAAAATATGAATAAACATAAGACTTCACACGCTCAAATTTCTCTGAATGACAAACATTTGCCATGTCAGCATTGGGCATCCACGAGGCACAGTGTGGATGAGTTGAGGTATCTAGATGGTCACAAAGAAAGTTTGGGTGTTCAACTGACAGTGGAGACCAAATTTAAGTGTCCATCTATGTATTCAACATTACTTATATATTGTACATCATTATTTCTTTCAACTTTTAGTGCATCCTTTTCACTTTGATCAAACACATGATTGTATTTAATAACTCTTTGTCTAAAACTCATATAAATTAGAACATAGTGAATACTTATTTAGAAAAAATGTTTTTTTATATATACAAGACAAGTATGATTGTGTTTTAGTTCTCAGTTATGTAAGTAATAAAGCAAAGGGAGGATAAATTGTGTAAAACCCGTTAGAAATAAGATTACTAGAACGAAAAAGGGCCAAATATACCCCTGCACTATCGGACAAGGATCAAATATACCCCTCGTTATATTTTGGATCCAAATATACTCCTACCGTTATATCTTGTCCTCAGTTAAAGTTGATCAAATTGGACACCCAATCCTACGTGTCACTAATATTGGATGAGGTGAATGCCACGTAGCATGCCATCTCAGTACCCCTAACCCATTTTACCCCTCCCCTCTAGTTGTTTGTTCCACCACTAAAATTTCCTTCCCTCCACCGCTATCGCCGCAACTGCTAATAGTGAAATGGGAGAAAACGGTTTGACATCACTCGTGAGGGTATACAGAAACATAGCGACGAAGATGAGGATTGAAGTTGATAGTGGAGTTCACAGAAAGTGGAGAAGAACACGATAATTCCATTCAAGAACTCCCAAAAAATTCTTCAGCAAATAATAAATTATAACTCAATACACACAGCACAGAAAGAAAGAAGAAGATAATAAAGCAGAAGACGAAGAAGAAATGAAAAGTCAAAAGGGGGAAGGTGAAGTACTTCTTAAAGATTTACAAACTGTATATTTTGTGTATATATATTTAAAAAAAAAGAAAAAAGAGAAGAAGTTGTGAGATGGAAAGATTCTTTCGTTTTAGAGGAGGACAGAGAGGTGGAATTGGAGAAGACTACACGTCAAAGGCAAGTTTTGGTGAAAAAGGGGAGAAAATGTGTTAGATATTTTAAGCTAGCTTTTGGCCATAGATTCCCAAGAAAATTTTGAAAAATTTAATTTGGGTGAAATTTTTCAAGTTTTGAAAATGTGTTTGGCCATAGTTTTTTAAAACATATTTCACTTTTTGTTTTGGAAAACATGAAACATTACTTATACTCATAAGTTCTAAAAACTATCAAGAATACTCAACCATGTAAAACATACATACTCGCTAATCCCAAAATATGCAGAACATGATATTTTAATAACAGTTGCTAATAACACACTTACCAGCAGCTACAATTCAACTTACATTACAAAGATCCATCCGCGCAAGAAAAAATAACAACGGTAGCAACTAACTATTCTTTAATATATTCTTCCCATCTTGTACGAAAAATCTTTACTTTATAAAAGAGACTGCTTTAATTGTGAAAACATGGTAGATACGGCTTTAATGGAGGAATATGGTAGATAAAATTAGTTGAGTCTTAAATAGATTGTTTTATTTATAAAAGTACAAAAGTTTGTGTAGTCTTTAAAGTTTAGAAAAGATCAAAATATAGATCTTAGCCCAAAAACAGATTTGAGCCAGAATTTGGAAATTTGAAGATCTGTTTCAAAATCTATCAAAATTTCATGGCCAAACAAAGATTTGAAAATAAATCTTCAAAATTTACTCCCAAAATCTATGGCCAAACGGGAGCTAAATTTCTGTTCAATACTGGTAATGGTAGGGGAGGGTAAGGGAATTTTAGTAGTGGAAGAACAAATAGAGAAAAGGGGGGGGGGGGGGGGTTGTAAAATGAATAAGGTGCTGAGGTAGCATGCCACGTGGCATCCACCTCATCAAATGTTAGTGACACGTAGGATTGGATGTCCACCTTGAACAACTTTAACGGAGGAGAGGTGTCACGACCCAACCCCGTAGGCCGTGACTAATGTCCGAATTGGACACTTATACGTACCCGACAACCAGAACTAGCATATTAACTCGCATAATCATAATTAATCACATATAGCCTCAGATATCGCATAATAGTCATCGAAGTAGCATAAGCCGGCTAGGTCGTCAAAATGTACAGAATCTCAAAATATACACGAGGCGAGCCGACTAGCGCGCGCGGTGGACCGCCCAATACATATAACACACACACGTAGCCGTACGTATATAGCCATACCTACGTACATATCCACGGACCTTAAACGAGTAACAAAATCAAATGACGGGACGAACCCCGTCGTACCCCCGAATAAATATGTACATATGCATCGAAAAGTATATATACCAAATATAGGCTCGGACGAAGGAGCACTCTCGAAGGTAACGGGTGTCCTAGACAGCGGGTCACCAAGCCGAGCGTCGTACTGCGCGGCATGAAACGCAGCCCCCGAAGAAAGGGGGTCAGTACGGAATATGTACTGAGTATGTAAAGCCGAAATACAGAATCATAATAACAATTTACAAAAAAATAGATATGGTATGCAAAATATCAAAATATTTATCAAAAATAGAAATCATGCATAGGCTCTTAGAACGATGGTCGCCCGCCTGTCGATGGCGCCATACCACATCATACTCCGTAAGGTTTCAAATCTCCGACACCCGACATGTCATATCACATCATAAAGCCGTACCCCCCGTAACGCCAAATATACACGGTACCCGCCAAAGGGACTCGGCGTGCCGGAACACATCATACTCCGAATATATCAAAGTGCGCACGAACATAACCGGCCGGATCCGGTGAAAGAAGTACTAACCATAAGCACGAGCGGAGTCGTGAGTAACCATATGCATAAAATCATAATCATAACTCGGTTGAATAAGTAAGAAATCCATATGCTGAAGTCAAAGTGAAAATAGTATTAAATTTTTCCCGAAAGTCATTAAGGATAGCATAGAGAAGCCGCGGGCCCCACGGACGGGTTCCGACCCCCATCCGAGCCCGACTATGAGAGTTAGGGGAGAGTTATGGCTTATGAACTTACCTATTATGTTTTGGGGCGTTCCGAGCTCGTATGCAAAAGTTACGGGCGTTTGAAGTTCGGGACCCTTTTTTGTAGTCAAAATTCTTTATAAGTCTTTTGAAATTCAATCATTTGAAAACATAAGAATCTTAGTTTGGTTACATTAAGGAGTAGGTCTTTAGGATCGAATAAAGTACGTATCTAAGCTCGGATTCTAAGAGTGGAATTACCCCAAGGCTCGGGTCATAGCCTAGTAGTACTAAGACATGCCAAAGAATAGAAAGTAACGCCTTACATACCTCTTCCGCTCGCACGACAAGTCAAGCCTCAACTCTCGGATGCTCCAAGATCTACATAACGCCAAATATATAAACATTAGCCATAAGCACTTAGGCATTCAATTCCAAGCGAACATTAAATTCTACAGAAATTTCGCAAAGATTTCCCGTAATACACCAACCCCGAGATTTCAACTCGGCTAATTTCAACAACAACCAAACCAACAACCAAACTACAATCTCAATAATCAATTCACAATGCATTTCAACATTACTAGTTCTTTCTACACGACTTTAACAACATACATAATATTCCAACAACATTCATAATATACTCATTTCAACCACTTACGTTCAAACTAATATCAACGTTCATACGTTCGACTATCAATCCAAACCCATTTAAACCATATACAAGAACACTTTAAGTAATTCATACAATATTTCAAACAACCCAAACATTGTCCCAACTCACCCGAATTGGTCTCCAAAACCCGAGAACAACATGATCTACATTCTTTCCTTCCAAATTCATGAATTACTCTAATAATCCACACATTAACAATACAATTCTCATAAGTACAAAAATTGCATAAAATCCACATAAATTTCCCAATCATCCCATAACTAACATAACATTATTTTGAGTCATCGAACTTGCATTTTTCCTTATAAAATCCATAACGACGATAGCGGAAATACTAACGACGATTAGTTCATTCACACTACACTAAAGGAGGGCCATTCGGCCAACACCATAACTACACACAAAGATGATTTTCATTCTTTTCTTCACCCCACAACATTCAAATCATGCTAATTAACATTAATACCTTACTTCTACTCCAACTCACACACACACAGTCAAGACCTCATATTCACGGCCCAACCTCAACATCATTTCTATCATGAATTTCTTCCTTTTTAGCATACTACAACATATCTAAACCATGTATAACACATAAAACAAGATTAAAACTCACCTTTCTTCTTCAACTTCTTAACTTGACCAAAGTTGGTAGATAGAGAAAACGAGCAAACTATTGTCCGAAGCAACGACTCCACGTTACTTAGCACCCTTGAATTAGCAAGTTTGCTTGAAGAATTTATTTTTTTGATGGCTTGATTTTGTTCTTGTTTTCTCTCCTCTTGGCCGAAACCCCTCTTGTTTTTCTCCTCTCCTTGCTTTCTTGATTTCTCTAGAATTTTTCTAAGTGTGGAAATGGCTCTTAAGATGACTAAGTCATCTTTTAGTATACCAAATAGTCACCATCCATGTGGCCATGGCCCACCCAAGGTGGCCGGCCACATGGTGTTTCTATTTTTTTTTTTTTGAATTTTCAACTTTCCAAAATTAGCATACTTACTAAAAATGGAATATGACTCCAATGCTTCCTTAACATTTTCATGACATTAAAATCATACACAACTTAAGTCTTTAAGACACACAAAAGTCTCTACTTCACTTCTCGGGGTAGTCTTGTTCTCACTTATCGTAATTCACCCAAGTTGTCCCGTTGCTCAAAATACGGGATATAACAAGAGGTATATTTGGACCCAAAGTATAACGAGGGTATATTTGGCCCTTCTCTGTTACTAGAATATACAGGGGTCGTTTTTTATTTTAACTTTTTGTTCCTGTAGAAGTGTGAAATTACTATAGCAGCCTCCAAGCCACGGCCATGAGGAGCACTAATGTAACAAACCCTAATGGGAGAGAGCAATTTAAGACTAAATTGACTCAACATCAGAAGGAAAGAATGTTTGAATTCGCCGAACGAGTTGGGTGGGAATTGCAGAAGCGAGATAAAGAGCTGATTAGCGACTTTTGCAGCAAATTCAGAGTAAAAAAAGGGGTTCTTAAGGTATGGATGCAACATATGAAGAAGAATTCTACAACCATGGGGAGAGCTAATGTAACAAACCCTAATGGGAGAAAGGAATTAAGGACTAAATTTACTCAACATCAGAGGGAAAGAAGAATGTTTGAATTTGCACAAAGAGTTGGGTGGGAATTGCAGAAGCGAGATGAAAAGCTGATCAACAAGTTTTGCAACAAAATCGGAGTAAAAAAAGGGGTTCTTAAGGCATGGATGAAATTGAGAAGAAGAGCTCTACAACGTCAACAGCTGATATATTGCCTGAATGCCTCATTCAAAAAATACTCTGTTACCTTAGTCTTCAAGAAGCAGCTAAGAAGAGCATTCTCTCCAAAACGTGGCTGCAAGCCTGGTTGACTCTTCCCAACTTGAAAGTCAAAGTTGATTATTATACTAAAGGCATTATGAAAATAGTGGACAATATCATGGAGAGATATAGGGATGGAAAAATACCTATAGAAAAGTTTGAATTATCAAATTCTCGTTATTCTGGTGAAGATTTCTCTCTCATTAATAAGTGGCTTGACATTGCACTTCAGAATGGTGTAAAAGATCTGGTCTTTAGAGGTCTCAGACATACATTACCTATTCTCAAAATCGTTGCAACCAAATCTTTAAGAGAATTGGTTCTAAGCGGTTGTAATTTGAAGGGTGTCTCGCTATCTAGTGGTGTAGCAAAACTGCAATTCATTGAGAAAGCTTTATCTAGCGAGTGTCAATTTAGATGAAAACATGCTTCAGACTCTACTTAGTAGTTGTCCCTTGATGGTCAGTTTCATCCTTAAGTATTGTTATGGGTTAGAAAAGATTGAGTTATTGAATGTTCATAAGATCAAGTCAGTTTCCATTAGGTCATTGGGAAACGAGCGTATTCAAATCCAAGCACCAACTCTTGAACACTTGTCTTGGTTATTTATCGGAAGAATTGGATGTTGTTGAATGTCAGAATATGAAATTTTTAGATATATCATATATGACGATCTCCGATGGATTTTACCATAACCTTATTTCCAAATCTCAATCCTTGAAGGTCTTGAAGATTTGGGATTGTAAGGGCGTAGGGGAGATTGATTCTTCGAATTTGGTGTCACTTGAGTATATGGGAGATCAAATTCCTGAACTTAAAACTACAAGAGAGTCAAGCCAATTGAAGCATTCAAAAATAGTTCTTAAATGCTACAACAATTTAAATGCTGCATGGTTTTGTAAGTTGAGGAAGTTTCTATCAAATTCATCCTCTTGGTCTCAAGTTGACCTTTATTTTTCAGAATGCAATAAGATCAACATGAAAGATTTGCAGCTGCACCATGGAGTTGGTACCCCCTGAGTGGATGTTCTAAATGTCAATTTTATATGGTGGACTGGGGAGTCCCCCACGATTGTGGATGCTTCGCTATGGAGTTGTCATCCTTGGAGACTCAACCTACAATTAACAAGCGCACAGTTTATATGCTTCATCAAGCGTTTGATGTATATGAAGAATCCGAGTCACTCTCCTTCTCATGAAAGCGATCCTTGGCATAGTCAATTAAAAGAAGCAAAAGTCTACAGATTTGATAAGAAAAGTCGGAAGTGGTATCCTGTAGAACTCAAAAGTGGAGAGCTCTCAATAAGGACTGTTAGCAAGAGGGAGAAATATTTCTTTTTTATTAGATCGGTGATGCAGCTTATTCTATTGCAAATTGAATGCCCTTATTCGTAGGAGTTTAGAACTGCACTTTATTTTTTCCTTGTTTCTCACGCTACGCTAAATGGAGCTCATGAACTAGATTCCACCAGCTTTAAAGATAAACAGAAGCTGTACAAAGTACACTAAAAAAATAAGTGGCCGTTCTGGATCTTGGCGAAGGTAACTATGATGTAGTTACAGCGTGGTATATATATCTTTCACGGATACTCATAGATGCAATCAGATTAGTTACTTCAATTGTGCCTCTCTTCATTTGGGTGCATTTCCAACCTATTCTAAGATAAGATTTGAAGAGCAGATTAGCCATAAGCAGATGAATAATTGTCTCTGTAAATCACTGATTCAAGGCCTAGTTGAATTACGGCTATTCCCACTAGTCTTTATTTCTCAAGGTGCTCTAAACAGCAAAGCCTCAACAAGCCGAAGGACCAGATCCCTGAACTGAAGATGCTTCAAGTCCTTAGGTTGTTAAGTCTTTGTTCCCTTGTTCTATATATTGTAAACCTACACTCCTTTAAAGAAGGGTTGTTTGTAGGTATTGTCTTTTTCTTTGTTTTCAAACAGTGTGTTAACACTTTGGCTAGAGTTAGTCATTGTGGGTTGAATTCTCAAGGGGTTCCCTTGAGTAGTACACCAGGATTGTAGTATAGTCTAGGTGTATTAGTTTCTCGACCTAGAGGAGTAAAAGGGGTGAAGGTTGTGGAGTTGTTTGTGAGGGGAGATTAGTGATCTAGATTCACCCACAATAGAGGGGTTGTGAGGGGTAGAATTAAGAACCAATTCCGAGGACAAAATCTTGTAATCTTACACTTTGCTCAGTCTAGTGAATTGAAATCCTACGGGAGGTAGATCGTGATTTTTAATCCCTTGAGCAAGGAGTTTTCCACGTAAAACATCTTGTCTTATTTACCTTTCCGCACTTAACTGTTAAACAGTTCAGGGACCTGGTCCCCTAGACTGTTTTGGTGGAAGCATCGATTCTATCAAAAATAAAGATTTTGAAATAAATATTTAACTCTATTTATACTTAGTTTTTAACACGTTTATGATATTAAACGTCACAATACTACCTTTCATTACTTCCTTGGTATAATTAAATTACCTAAGACATGGGTATTAAGAATAAAATATTTGAATCATAGTATTATTTTACTTTTAATATATAGAACAAATTTTGATCCATACAATTCAATATGATACCAAAACAGATAAAGATTCTACACTCAAATTTCACTATCACCAACCAACAAAATATTTTCACATGCTTAATTTAAGACAAAAGAATTAGGCGTGCAATTAAAAAGACGAGTTGCTAACCCAGAAGACATCAATAATAACGTCGCTATTTTACCCATATTTTTACTATTTCAAGAACGTTTAATTATGTACTTAAATTCAGAGCAAAAGTAGTTGGGGGTTGCTGTCACATTACATTTAAAAGAACACAAATTTGGAGTTTTACGTTTTAGTTAAACCCGTCAACCGGTTCGGTTGAACCGGTTAAAATCGGAACCGGTAGAACCGGTTCTGCTTAACCGTTAATTCTTTACCGGTCCGGTTCCCATTTTTTTGAAACCGGAACTGGACCGGTTAAATCGGTTTAAACCGGTTAAAAAAAAAAAATTTAAAGAACCGTTAGGCTGGGACTGCTGGGAGTAATTGGATCGTTGGCAACGGTCCATTTGCAAAAATGGCCGTTGCCAAATGGTCATTTACTTAATTTTTGGCCCCTCCCCCCCAACCCCCCAAACTTTTTTTTTAACACTTTAACCCATCCCTCACCCCTATATAAACCCTTCATTTTCATTTTAATTCACACCAATTCACTCTTCTCTTTCTCTCAAATCTCAATCTTTCAATTATAGTTACTTTGCAATAATTAGTCACTTTATATTTCTCTCAAATAAATATTATAAAGTCTTATTATAATTTCAATTATTAATTTTGCAATTATAATATTGTTGGTGGAGTTGGTGATTTTGCAACAATCCGAAGTAGCTTTAGTGGATTTGCAATTCTAGCCGCCTTCACTTTGTTGGAAATTAATCCGGCAATTTGGTACCTTCGTTCCAACTCTATCTTTATTTTTCGCAATTTAATTTACGCAATTTAATTCTAGCAATTTAATTTGTTGTGATTTATTTGATTGTGATTTAAATTAATTCTATTTAATAATGTCAAAGAGATTGAGACGTGATGCGGATAGTAGTGGTATTGTTAGGGGTGGGCTTAATGAGGAAACATTTGTGGAAGAAACACCTAATTTAGGTATTGATGTTGGAGGAAATAATCCACTTTTAGGTCATGAGGCAATGCAACAACATTTTACCGACACTTTTAATGAAGACTTAGATGCTAATGATGAAACACAACCCCCGAAAATTCCATAGGAGATACATATCCTGCACAATCACATACACAAGACAAACCGCCTAGAACTCGTAAGCCAACAGCTAAAGTTTGAAAATTTATGACTAAGAATAGGGAAAACCAATCAGCTACATGTACCCTATGTGGACAAGTATTTAGTTTTAAGCAAGGAACTGGTAAGGATGGTGGAACGGGTACACTAAATGCTCATATGAGAACCAAACATATGGATGTTTGGGGAGAGCAAACGGGTTCAAATGTGGGGGGGATTCAAATGACGATAGACCCACGAACCGGTAGAAATTTTAAGTATGACAAGAAAAAAGAGCGTGTAGAAATAGCTAAAATGGTAGCTTATGATTGTTTACCATTTTCCTTTCCATCGGGTATGGGGTTTGTTACTTACATTCAACGTTGTTATAATCCGTTATTTGAGGGTATTCCTAGAAGTACTTGTAGAGCCGATGTTATAGATTTGTTTAAAAAATATAGATTTTATTTGCGCCATGTATTTAATTATTTAAATTGTAATGTTTGTCTTACCGCTGATTTGGGTCTTAGTCTTAACTTGTCATTGGGTTGATGACAACTGTGTTATGCAAAAAAGAATTATAGCTTTTTTATATGATGAAGGAAAAGGTCGTCGCGATGGAAAATTTTTAGCGGATTCAATGTCTACTATTATGAGATTTTTTAACATTTATAGAAAAATACTTTGTATTGCTTTAGATAATGCTTCTAATAATACAAAGGCGATTGGTCTTTTAAAGAGAGAATTAAACCCTCCGCTAAAAAATATTTTTCATGTGAGATGTAGTTGTCACATTTTAAATTTAATTGTTAAAGATGGTCTTGGTTTTTTTGACGATTCTATTCAAAAAGTTAGAGATGCGGTTGCGTTTCTTTTTTGTAATGCTAATAGGGGAAGAATTAGAGATTTTAAGAATGCTTGTGTGGAAAATAACCTTAGACCTAAGAAAATTCAAGTAGAAATTGAGACTAGGTGGAACTACACTTACATTATGCTACAACAAGCATATGAGTATAGGATTCCCATACAACAAGTTCACAACAAATATAATACTGATAGTCATGATTGGTTAAATTATTCGCATTGGGAAGATGTTAAAGAATGTGTTGACCTCTTAGAAAATTTTTATAATGCAACTCTTGCTTTTTCTAGACAATTCTATCCCACGGTAACCGGAATTTTAGCCTACTTAGCGGAAATAGCTAGAGTTTTACAAGAGTATAAATATAAACTCGGTTATCAAGTGGCTATTTTTGAAATGATAATCAAATTTAAGAAGTATTTTTTTCCTATCCCAACTTTATTTATATTGGGTTCTCTTTTAAATCCTTGTTTAAAAGTGTCTTATACTAAAAATTTGGTTAGTCAAATTTATAAGTTTTTAGAAATTGAAGAGGGAGTTCAACCATCTTTAAAATGGCCGAACTCGCTATTGATGATGAGTTTAGAAAAGTTTTTTACTCATTATTCTAGTTTGGAAGAACGTGCTACACCCGTTGCTCCACGCCCTACTACTTCTCGGAGTAGCAAAAAGGGCTTGTCGGGTTTAAAGTTTTACATTCTGACCAACTTCTTCTTGTACGCAAACTTTGATGAATATAACTTTTATTTGATGCGACCAAATGTGGATATCAAGAAAGCTGGATAACTTGGACGTCTTAGCATGGTGGAAGAAGTACAAGGCAAGTTATCCGATACTCTCAAGAATGGCTCGAGATATCCTTACGGTTCAAGTATCAACCGTGGCTTCGGAGGGCGCGTTTAGCCAAGGAAGACGACGAATTGGAGACCATAGACATTCATTATCGGCTTTAGCTTGCAAGTACTAGTGTGCATTCGCGATTGGATTAGATCGGAGCGACGCAACCAAAACTTAGAAGCGGAGGAAGGCGAAGAGGAAGAAATTGAAGATTTGATAGCTAGTGGACCGGACCAAATGGAAGACTTTGAAAATATTTCCATGACCGAATATGATGTGGGGGTGTTATACCTCGCATTTTGTACGTCGGAATATTTTTAAGTTGGTTGCGAAGAGTTATGGACAAGGCTATTTTTCTCCGACTTTGTTTTAAGACATAAGTTGCTTATGGATTTCATGGGATGGAGATATTAAAGAAGCATTTGGGGTTAGATTCCGTTTTTGGAAAGTGTGCTATTTTTGGTAAGGTTGAAAATTCAAAAAAAAAAAAAGGAAGAAAATCATGTGGCCATGCACATGACTTGTGGGCCATAGGCCACATGTATGAGATATAAGTGTAATATTAGATGACTTATTAAGTCATCTTTATTATTTTCATCTCTTGGGAATAATCTAGAAAAATTGAGAAAAATTGGTGGAAGATTAAGTGGCATGTGACCACCATGTGCCTATGCCATATATATATATATATATAGTCATATATAGGGCAAGACACCTCACCATTTCATTTCAAGAAAGTTCAAGAAAAAAATGAAGAAAAAAATAAGAAGGAGAAGCACGGCCATGGGCGGCGAATTCGACCATGGGAGATGATAAGGAAAAAAAAAATATTTTCTCTTAGGTTTCCTACTAATTGGAAGGTCCTCGTTAACGTGAAATGGTTGTTGAGGCAAGCAAATCATTCGTTGGGGTGATTTACCAACTCTAGCCGTGTGGAGAATGGAAGAGAAAAGGTATGGTTCAATCCTATCTTTCATGTTTTATGGATGATTTGTACATGTTGTAGTATGTAGAATTGAATGGAAGTCATGAAAAATATGTGTGTTAGTTGTGGCCGTGCATGTGTATTGTGTTGAATAAGAACGATGAGTTAAACTACTTGGTGTTTGGTTGATATTGTTATGGGCATTTTGAGCATGTTGGGATGCGTTGAAATGAATAAAATTCATGAAGTTGTGTGTGATGATGAGTTGGCCGAATGGTGGCTGCCTTGTGTGGAGGAGAAGGACTAATTTTATTTAGTATAATTTGATTGTCGTATTGTGAACTCTATGATGGGAAATGAAGTTTTAATGATCCAAGATTAAAGTTGTAATCATATGAGCCGTTTAGAAGCTAATGTGACTATAATATGCTTTCTTGAATTTATGAAAACAATGTTGTAAACATGCGGGTTGTTGATGTAGTTTATGAGTTTGGAAGAAAAGAAATGTGTCGTTAACGTTTCCTTGCACTTAGGAGGTTTCGGGTGGCATAGTGAATAGATGGGCTGATTTGGATACTTTGCGGATAGTTTGAAATGTTCTTGAATCATGTTTGAAAGGTTTTGGATTGTTATTTGAGTATGCGATCATTGATATTAGTTTGGATATATGTAGCCGAATTGAATATATGTGAATGTCGCCGAATTGTGTAGAAAGGAATTATTAATGTTTGGATGCATTTTGAATCACTTATGGATATCGTTATCATGCTTGTTGTTTGGTTGTTGTTGATTTAGCCGAGTTGAATTCTCGGGGATGTCCGTATGTATAGGGGAGAATCTTTGCCCAAATTTCGGTAGAAAAAAGTAACGACGTTAAGAATTGGATTCTTTGATGTTATGACTAATATTCGAAATTTATTGACGTTGTGTAGACCTTGGAGAGTCGAGACTTGAATTCGGATTAGCTTAGGAAGTGGCTAAGGTATGTAAAGCCACCCTTTTTCTTTGGCATGTCTTAGTTAAGATTAAGTTATGACACAAATTACGAGCTCTTGCGGTCCGAACATGTTTATGATCCATAATTGTTCTTGACACTCATATTCTTAATGTAGTCAAATTATGATTTCTATGTTTTTCGCATGAATGGATTTCAAGGATTGCATAACGGTGCAAATTTTCAAAAACTTTGAGTTTGTTTCCATAAAGCCTGATTTCATAAACTACGAACGTCACCTTCTTCTTGACCCGAGGAAGGCTCGGACCGCTTCGATATGCTCGTAGGAAGTTCCATAATGACTAATGACTTATGACTAACATTCCGAGCGATTATTAAAAAGGATTGATTTGACATATGATTATGAACTTTATGATACTATTTTGCTTATAATATACGATATGTTTCCGAATAATGTCCAAAAGCTTTTTGATATAACTATTGTCCGATTTCGAATGACGATTCATTATGATTACTTCTTTCGAGTCTTGGCAAACATGATTTTATATGCATATGGTTTCTCACTACTCTGCTAGTGCAAGCTCGATATGTCTTTCACCGAGTCCGGGCCGGGTACGTATTCGTGCACGTTCTGCATTATTCACCGAGTCCCTCACTAGAGGGCCGGGTACGCTATAAATATATATATATGATATGATGATGTGATGAGATGGAGATGGCGGCCAGGATGGCATACCGAGTCCCTTGCTAGCGGGGCGGGACACGTTATTCACCGAGTCCTCACCTGTAGGGTCGGGTCGGTATGTATATATATGTATATCTGCATGCATACATGATTATGACATGATTTTCCTCACCGAGTCCCTCACTAGAGGGCCGGGTACGGTATTTATGTCCGATGATATGATGACACGGTTATGATTGATTTTACTTACCGATATATGCATATGCATGACAAATGTTTTAAAAGAGGCAAGTCTTATAATTTTCGAACTCTTTACTTGGTATGATCCGCTTACTACATTTCATGCTTTACATACTCGATACATATTCCGTGCGACCCCCTTTCTTCGGGGGGTTGCATTTCATGCCGCGCGGTACACCTGTGATGAGTTGAAGACATTTAGTAGAAGATGTTCCGGCGGGATTGGTGAGCTCCGGTTTTTCGGAGCGCGCGGCCAAGTCAAAGTATTATGTTATAGTATCATGTTCTGTGTTAGAGACTTTGCAGACAGTGTCGTGGGTATATGGTGTCGGTTACGTAAGCGGCTATGTAGGCCGACGAATTGTTATGCATTGTACTATAAGCTCTGTATGTTTCTATATGTTCTGATTTTCATCGATTCGAGAAAGGCAAAAAGGCATATTATTTTTCGCAAAGTGTTCATTATGTAATTGTGTAATGATTTAATAGTCAACGTGATTGGGTTAGTATGTGAGTCAGCGGGTTCGCTCGGCCCTATATAAGGGTCGGGTGCCCATCACACCCTAACGGAAATTAGGGTGTGACAAATTGGTATCAGAGCGGTTCGTCTTGGGGGCTGTCTGCAAAGTCGTGTCCGGTAGAGTCCTGTTTATGGTGTGAAGCGCGCCACATTTATAAACAGGAGGCTACGGGGCATCTAGGATGGTTACTCTCCTTTGACATCTTAGATCGTGCCGTAGAGCCAAGTTATAGGAAATGAGATTCCCGGCACTAACCTTTGATTTCAGCCGAAGAATGGTGTCGACGGAAGAAAGTGACAGCGATATTGGAAGCCATAAAGCGTGAAGGTAAATAACGGTACGAAAGATACATATCGGGTAAGATATGGAAGTATGATTGAAATACAAGTTGTGATCGAAAGGAGAAGTAAGTAAGAAAGTGTAACAGGTGCAGTTTGAGCTGGGCCTACAAGGTATGTTCACTATTTTTGTACTGTCAATGATGTTGGGAGCCCTGTGAGGCTGTGATATGATGTGATATGCATATATATATGTTGGCCCTGTGAGGCATTCTTTGGTATTTCCGTGTACGAGTTTTGAGATAGTAACGATGGAGGAAACTCTGCCGAAATTCTTCCAGGAATAAAGAAAGAATGAGATGTAGATTTGTGATATATCTGGAAACGGGTCGCGCCAATAGTGATGATAAAATTTTGACTAAGGAAGTTAGTCGCTAAATTGAGGATAAGGATAATTAGAAGTTCGATATCGACACGGTGAAAAGAATTGGGAAAAGCCTTGTAGTCCTAAGAGATGATTCAAGCTGGTAAATTTTGACGAAATGTTAGTTAAGGCACTGACCGAACTGATAAGCAGGGACGAATTATGACGCGCTTACGGTTAATAGCAGTAATAGTACGATTTAAGACAAGAGCGCAGGAGAAAAGAATTGCCACGGGCATGAAAGTATTAATAAGACAACTTGTGAAACAATAAGGATAAAGTGGATCAGGAAAGGTAAAGGATTAAGAAGTGTCATATTATCGGATCGATTACGAACAGGATGTAATATGAATATAGCAAGGACTGTTATGGAAATTAGTAAAGCCTAATTAGAAAGCGGCTAAAGCTATGATGTGGTCTACGTAGCTAAAATATAAAGGTAAGTGTGAAACGGAAAAGTGAACTATAGAGCGAATAAGCGAGATTTATCAGGTTCTGCAAGGAAAGCCTGGAATAAGGATTATATAACAGTGGAAACGATAGTGAGCGTGAGAAGAGATAGGGTAATCGGAGGGAGGAAATAAGAAGGGAGTGAGACAACAGTGTGATAATAAGCCGTGATATGTGTAGTCGAAGATACAAGTACTAAAGGTGATGGGACTGTGAAAGACTCGGTTGTAGAAAGGATGAGGAATAAGGTAAAACGAGAGTAGAAATCCAAAGGCTGGTAACTGAGGATTCATAAGTAACGGCGATCGGAGTATGTTCATCACCATCGAGGATTTGGAAGTCTAGAACGAAAGGTGACCATATCCACAGGTGAAAAGCGGATACCGAGGGCCAAAGGAGGGGTAGAATAGTAATTATGCTATAAGAGCGCTTCGAAATCCGTTAAGACTTCGACTTACTCCAGGTCACGTAACGGAGGTCGTGCGGTGAAGTGGGCGCGACTATACAAGCGTTAGAGCATCGTATTTCATCGGAGTTCCAAAGTTAAGCGTGCTGGAGCCAGAGCAATTCTAGGATGGGTGACCCCCTGGGAAGTTTTCAGGAAGTTCTATAAATTCGGACGCAAGGAGCAAATGCGAAGTTAGAGTAATCTAAGGGAAATTTGAGTCTGAGGAGTGGGCAAAAACCTTAAGAGGTCGCGCAGAACGGAGCGAATTAGACCGATAAAGAGGAAGAAAATGCATTGCAGTTCCAGAATTGGAGTGAGTTGGAATAGTGTATGGGGACATTTTGTAAGTAAGATAGTAGGGACTATATGTGTGCGTAAGTACGCACAGGATATCCTGTACATGGTTAGATCAGCGGATAAATGTATTCCAAAGAATCAACATGGCGGTACGTGGAAGATAGTAATTGGACAAGGCAACGTAGTTCAAGGGAGAAGAAAACTATAGATGGCACGGATGTTATAAGGCAAGCTGATGTTGTTTTCACTAAAAGTTAGGCTGGGAAAGTGTTAATGCAACGATAGTGGAAGGGAAGGAAAGTGAGTAAATAAACGGCAAGGGAGTTAGAATGTCGGGATAAGAGTACCGTTTAATTGAAACTGGAAATACGGATTTAGGGCAAGGTAAGGCTGGGCGATAGTATAAGTACACCCCTAAAGGGGGGAAGCGAGGGAGACAGATACAAGCGTAAGATGAAGACAATCGACGTTACAATGTCCTGGATACGAGTGATTGGGCCGCAGGTAAAGCCCTTTGCTGAGACAAGCTAGAGAGACCGAAAAGCCAGTAGTAAAAGGATAGTAGTCAGGGAAATAATCGCGATGGCGCTGAGAATTAGTTGTAAGTACCCGGAACAACATGATATTAGGAAAGGGAGACTTGAAGGGAGAATACGACAAAGGAAGGCAACGAGTAGCTCATTGAGGCATCGTGAAGGGTAGTATGGCTACACGGGATCAGAGGTGAAGATGTGAGCAATAGAGTGGTTGTTAGCCGTAGAAATGACATAAATCATATGACGATAATCGGTATCGACACTTAAAATTCTAGACTGACGAATAGGTATGCCTGAAGATATCATCCGTGAAGAACGTAACCAGATCCGACAAGAAGGACGAGCTTAGCCCGATATACACCGAACTCTATTACACCAATTGTAAGACAACAAGGTTGGGTGCTAAAGATGTAGCTTCCGTTAAGGCACCGTGGCAGAATGATAGCAGGAAAGAAATGACTTGCGAACTCGAGGAGGAGACGGAAAACAAAAAAATAATATAATATGATTGGTAAATGAGATTGCATGTTATGGTAGTAAGGGAAAAGCCCCCCCCTCGAGATCCTTAAGGCCCTATACGACTAGCTGAACATTCGAGGACGAATGTTCCAAAGGGGGGAAGGATGTTATATCTCGCATTTTGTACGTCGGAATATTTTTAAGTTAGTTGCGAAGAGTTATGGACAAGGCTATTTTTCTCCGACTTTGTTTTAAGACATAAGTTGCTTATGGATTTCATGGGATGGAGATATTAAAGAAGCATTTGGGGTTAGATTCCATTTTTGGAAAGTGTGCTATTTTTGGTAAGGTTGAAAATTCAAAAAAAAAAGGAAGAAAATCATGTGGCCATGCACATGACTTGTGGGCCATAGGCCACATGTATGAGATATAAGTGTAATATTAGATGACTTATTAAGTCATCTTTATTATTTTCATCTCTTGGGAATAATATAGAAAAATTGAGAAAAATTGGTGGAAGATTAAGTGGCATGTGACCACCATGTGCCTATGCCATATATATATATATATATATATATATATATATATATATATATATATATATATATATATATATATGCAAGTCATGAAGGGCAAGACACCTCACCATTTCATTTCAAGAAAGTTCAAGAAAAAATGAAGAAAAAAATAAGAAGGAGAAGCACGGCCATGGCTGGCCGAATTCAGCCATGGGAGATGATAAGGAAAAAAAAAATATTTTCTCTTAGGTTTCCTACTAATTGGAAGGTCCTCGTTAACGTGGAATGGTTGTTGAGGCAAGCAAATCATTCGTTGGGGTGATTTACCAACTCTAGCCGTGTGGAGAATGGAAGAGAAAAGGTATGGTTCAATCCTATCTTTCATGTTTTATGGATGATTTGTACATGTTGTAGTATGTAGAATTGAATGGAAGTCATGAAAAATATGTGTGTTAGTTGTGGCCGTGCATGTGTATTGTGTTGAATAAGAACGATGAGTTAAACTACTTGGTGTTTGGTTGATATTGTTATGGGCGTTTTGAGCATGTTGGGATGCGTTGAAATGAATAAAATTCATGAAGTTGTGTGTGATGATGAGTTGGCCGAATGGTGGTGCCTTGTGTGGAGGAGAAGGACTAATTTTATTTAGTATAATTTGATTGTCGTATTGTGAACTCTATGATGGGAAATGAAGTTTTAATGATCCAAGATTAAAGTTGTAATCATATGAGCCGTTTAGAAGCTAATGTGACTATAATATGCTTTCTTGAATTTATGAAAACAATGTTGTAAACATGCGGGTTGTTGATGTAGTTTATGAGTTTGGAAGAAAAGAAATGTGTCGTTAACGTTTCCTTGCACTTAGGAGGTTTCGGGTGGCATAGTGAATAGATGGGCTGATTTGGATACTTTGCGGATAGTTTGAAATGTTCTTGAATCATGTTTGAAAGGTTTTGGATTGTTATTTGAGTATGCGATCATTGATATTAGTTTGGATATATGTAGCCGAATTGAATATATGTGAATGTCGCCGAATTGTGTAGAAAGGAATTATTAATGTTTGGATGCATTTTGAATCACTTATGGATATCGTTATCATGCTTGTTGTTTGGTTGTTGTTGATTTAGCCGAGTTGAATTCTCGGGGATGTCCGATTTATAGGGGAAATGCTGCCGAAATTTCGGTAGAAAAAAGTAACGACGTGGAATTGGATTCTTTGATGTTATGACTAATATTCGATATTTATTGACGTTGTGTAGACCTTGGAGAGTCGAGACTTGAATTCGGATTAGCTTAGGAAGTGGCTAAGGTATGTAAAGCCCGCCCTTCTTCTTTGGCATGTCTTAGTTAAGATTAAGTTATGACACAAATTACGAGGTAACTCTACTCTTGCGGTCCGAACATGTTTATGATCCATAATTGTTCTTGACACTCATATTCTTAATGTAGTCAAATTATGATTTCTATGTTTTTCGCATGAATGGATTTCAAGGATGAAACCGAATTGTTTTCAAAAGAGTTTGTTTCATAAATGATTCCGAAACTACGAACGTCCGTAACTTCCACGAGAAGTGGGCCCGGACCGCTTCGATATGCTCGTAGGAAGTTCCATAATGACTAATGTCCGTAACATTCCGAGGTAAAGTGGATTGATTTGACATATGATTATGAACTTTATGATACCCTATTTTGTGCTTATAATATACGATATGTTTCCGAATAATGTCCAAAAGCTTTTGATATAACTATTGTCCGATTTCGAATGACGATTCATTATGATTACTTCGAGTCTTGGACTATGATTTTATATGCATATGGTTTCTCACTACTCTGCTAGTGCAAGCTCAATATGTCTTTCACCGAGTCCCGGGCCGGGTACGCATTCGTGCAACTTCTCTGCATTATTCACCGAGTCCCTCACTAGAGGGCCGGGTACGCTATACATATATATATATATGATATGATGATGTGATGAGATGGAGATGGCGGCCAGGATGGCTTACCGAGTCCCTTGCTAGCGGGGCCGGGTACGTTATTCACCGAGTCCCTCACTAGAGGGCCGGGTACGGTATGTATATATATGTATATCTGCATGCATACATGATTATGACATGATTTTCCTCACCGAGTCCCTCACTAGAGGGCCGGGTACGGTATTTATATCCGATGATATGATGATACGGTTATGACATGATTTTACTTACCGATATATGCATATGCATGACAAATGTTTTCAAAAAGCAAGTCTTATGATTTTCGAACTCTTTACTTCGGTATGATCCCGCTTACTACATTTCATGCTTTACATACTCGCATATTCCGTGCGACCCCTTTCTTCGGGGGTTGCGTTTCATGCCGCGCGTGTACACCCGTGAGTTGAAGACATTAGCGAGGAGATGTTCCAGCGGGATTGGCGAGCTCCAGTTGCTCCGGAGCGCGGCCAAGTCAAAGTATTATGTTATAGTATCATGTTCTGTGTTAGAGACTTTGCAGACAGTGTCGTGGGTATATGGTGTCGGTTACGTAAGCGGCTATGTAGGCCGATGAATTGTTATGCATTGTACTATAAGCTCTGTATGTTTCTACATGTTACAGATTTTCATCGATTCGAGAAAGGCAAAAAGGCATATTATTTTTCGCAAAGTGTTCATTATGTAATTGTGTAATGATTTAATAGTCAACGTGATTGGGATTAGTATGTGAGTCAGCGGGTTCGCTCGGCCCTACATAAGGGTCGGGTGCCCATCACACCCTAACGGAAATTAGGGTGTGACAGGGGGAAATTAACGAAATGGTTCAAAATTGGTGATTTTATTATTCTACTATTTGTAGACTGCTCATGTATTATTTGCAAGTTAAAAAAAACTACAACCTGCAAATAAATGTTATCCAAGAATGAATAAAATATATGGCTCATTGAGCTTTCTTCTATTTACTTGTGTTCATATTTTTACTTTTATAAAGTTAGGAATATACCTAAAATATACTAAGAATATACTTAAATTAAAAACTAGAAAGTTATATACTTGAAAAATAACTAAAATATACTAAGAATATACTTATAATATATAGTATTTATATAACTTAAACATATATATATATATATATATATATATATATATATATATATATATATATATATATATATATATATATATATATATATATATATATATATATATATATATATATATATTAAGTTATATATAACTTAAACATATTTATATATATTAAGTTATATAAAACCTAAGTATCTTGATACATATATTGATATATATATATATATATATATATATAAGTATATTCTTACTATATTTTAGGTGTATATATATATATATATATATGTATACGTATATACGAATTTATAAACTTAAAAAAAAAATTAAGCTATAAATAACATAAGTTATAATATATAAGTTATAAGTATATATAGTATACTTAAAGTATGTATATATATATAAGCTATAAGTATATATAGTATATAAGTTATACGTATATATAGTATATAACTAATATATATATATATATATATATATATATATATATATATATATATATATATATATATATATATAGATAGATAAGTTATATAACCTAGGTATATTGATATATATACGTATATTCTTACTATATTTTAGGTATATGTAGTATATAGTGTTAACTTAAGCATATATATATATATATATATATATATATATATACGTATATTACGTATTCTTTACGACTTGTCACATTGTTAGTCGATAAATATTTAAACTTTACTTATAAACAACTTTACTTATAAACTTGTATAACATATGTAAATATACCTACAATATACTAATAAATACTATAATATTTATTAGTATATATACAAAAAAGTATATATATATATATATATATATATATATACAAAAAAAAAAGTTTTGGAGCATTTTAACCGGACCAGTTCCGGTTTGAGGTTTCAAACCGGTAAACCAGAACCGGTTAAATGGTTCCGGTTTTTTAACCGGAAACCAGCCGGTTCCCTAACCGGTTACCGGTCCAGTTCCCTAACCGGTTACCGGTCCAGTTCCGGTTAAACCGGTTAACGGGCATAGTTTTAGTTTATACTGATTCTTGGATGATTTGGAAAAAAGGCAAAAAAGTCAAAGAGCTATTGATTACTTCCTTCGTCTCAAATTATCTGTCATGTTTTCTAAAAATACTTATCTCAAATTATTCTTTATTTAAACGTTCAAGGCAAAATTAATTATCTTTGTTTCTCTATTTTATCCTTAGTAGTAATTGTTCTTCAAGACAAGACTACAAATACCTCGATTAGGGGGGTGATGTTATGATTGTTCAAGTATCAATGAAGGGTAAATAGTTCAAAGGCAAAACACATAGATTGTATCTGGCGAACTATACCCGAATTGTCGAGTTCACACTCCAACTAATTGGGCGACCTATTATCCCTGATCATCTAAAAAGTGCATTTGATACCACCCTAGACGCTGAGGTGGCACAAAAAAAGTTATGATTAAATAATGTGCGGCGCGAGTGTGTAACACCATCCCTTATGCAACTGGTTATATGTGTATCAAAAAGGCCATAAATTCACTTTTTAGATGGTCAGGAGGTAATAGGCTATCTGATTAATCGGAGTGTGAACTCTACATTTCGGGTATAGTTTAGGGCGCAATTTATGGCTTTTGCCTTGTTAAAATTTCTCTTAGTTGATGTTTCTCAAGAGACGTGTAAAAAGGAATTAGGGCAGATAATTTGAGACAAGAAGAGTAAATAAAACTTTGTGGCTGAAGTTAATTTACACTTTAATATAAGGACTTCCATTGCAACTTGTCTTACATCTATTTACCAAAAAATTTGGAAACAACTCCAAAGTCAATTATCAAAGACTTCCAAGTTCTACCATATCTCTTTCTTCCCACCTCCTCCACAAAGCTTTCCTTTAATGGAAAATCAAAATCAAACAATAAATCAAATAACAGAATTAAACCCCACAAAATTTTACCAGGAATTGCTAAAATTTTCATGCCTTCCAGATGAAATTATCATTGAAATTCTCTTAAGGTTACCAGTAAAATCTGTCTTGAAATTCAGGTGTGTTTCAAAATCTTGGCTTTCTTTATTGTCAAGTTCACATTTTGTCAAGACCCAAATCAAATTTTCAATTAAAGATTACAAAAATGTGAACTTTAGACTTGTTGTAGTAGCATCAGCATCAGGTTTGGTTGGTAAAATGTGCTCTATTTACTCTATAGTTTGTGAAAAAAGTTCCTTTGTAAATGTTGCTAAAATTGATTACCCTTTGAAACCCCCTGTTGGATCTGCTAAATTCTTGGGATCTTGTAATGGATTGATATGTTTAACAGCAATGTCATTTAAACTTATGTTATGGAACCCATGTACTGGAAACTACAAGGAATTTCAAGATTCAATTGTTAAGAGTGCTGTAAGTTGTTATATTAGATATGGATTTGGTTATGATGCTATTAATGATGATTATAAGGTTGTTAAAATCTTTAGTTTTCCTAAGGATGAGGGGAAATATGAGAATATGGTGAAGATTTATAGCTTAAGGAGTAATTCGTGGAAAATGAGTGAGAGTTTTAGTGGTGGTTATATAAATGCACAATCAGGGGTGATATTGAATGAAGCTCTTCATTGGGAAGTGAGTCATTGTCGCGGTTCTGGTGCTCATTCGGAGATTATGACTTTGGATTTGGCTACGGAGACGTATGGGGTAATGGAGTTGCCTAGTTGTGGAGATGGAAATGTTAGTTGGACGTTAAGTGTTTTAGGTGGACGTCTAGTTGCGTGTTGCAACTATTATCCGGATAAGACGGATATGTGGGTGATGAAGGAGTATGGTGTGGAAAAGTCATGGACTAAGTTGGTTTCTCTCTCGTCGCCCTCTGGTCGTATGGGTTATATCTCGCCTTTGTTTGTGTCGGAGAATGGTGATGAAGTTTTAGTGAAGCTCGGTACGGATATAAGTTTGTACGACAAGAGGAACGCTTCATACAAATCCTTGGAGATTCATGCATCTGGTTGTTGTCTTCAAGTACAAGCGGTTACTTACTTTGAGAGCCTAGCTTCACCTCATATTGGTGATAAGTAATAAGCTTGGGAGATTATGGCTTTTGTAACTGTGATAATGGCGTTGCCTAGTTGTGGAAATGGAAACTTCGTTGGATGCTAAGTGTTTTGGATAGATATTTAGTTGCCTGCTGCAACTATTATCCCGGTAGAACGGGTCTATGGGTGATGAAGGAGTATGGTGTTAACTCAGATCCAGAATTTTAATTCTATAGGTTCATGACTCAGATTCCGATAACTGAATCTATCACCTTGTTTAAGTTATGGGTTCATAATTCAGTTCTTTCAACAATTTCAGTCGGTATTACACAGATAAATACAGGTCTATACTAAAAGTTATGAGTTCATTTGAACCCTCATCTATAGGGCTAGATCTGCCCCGGGTTTGGAGAATTCATGGACTAAAATGGTGTGTGTGTCTCTCTTCTCTGGTCTCCCTTTGATTGTAGTTGTTACATCTCGGCTTTTTTTGTCAGAAAACAGTGATGAAGGTCTAGTGAAGCTTTGTTCAGATATTAGTTTGTACAACACATTTTCGCATGCTTTGTCTAGTTAAGCAGCTGTCACATGTATTTGTAATGCTAAGTTCTTGTTGTTGAGCTACTTGTCTCAATCTTCTTGAAAAGTTGAGGCAATATATGTATCTGTTGTAAAAGAAGTGCATTAGTAATTTACAGAAATGTGGACACCAGAATAGCTTGAAGCTGTTGCATAGGCTAACTCTATTGAAACTTTTAGTAAACATAAACAGACGTGGATGGTAAAGCAAACATTTCAGATGTGGATGGTAACGAACGAAAACAATAAAAGCTTAGTTTATGAGCGGCAAGGACTGCTGCTTAAATAGTCTTATTCTTACTCATTTCTCAATTTAGGATTTCAACTTTTTAAATTTCTACGGCGAATTAAAGTTAACCCTATAAAGAATGGATCTTAAGCTTAATTCAACTCCAAAAGCTAGCTCAAGACTAAGTAACTCATTCACAATTGATGTGAGAAAATCAACACACCCGCACACCCAGGATTGGACAATATAAGATGGGGGCCTAACATTAGTGAAATAATGAAGCGGGATTACTCTGGCTTTAGTACCATGTGAAGAATGGTTCTTGAGCCTAATTCAACCCCAAAAGCTAGCTCATAAGGGGAGAATTGCCCAATTTCATAAAAGGAGACCGAGTAACCCATCCACAACCGATGTAGGAGAAATTGACAAACACTACAATATAACTAGGTTCACAATCGTATATTTATAGATAGAGTTAAAAGTTTTACACACAACACCGTCGGTGTAAATAATTTTTATACTATCTGATCATTCGAAATATTTGCAAGTAAATCTACTTAAAATATGAGATTCGAAATTTTAAAAATAAAATATGTTACTTGCTACAATAAGCAAAACGATATGATCATATAAAAAATATTTAAATTAACCGTGTATATCACTTAAACTCAAATAGATATTTAGTAGATGATATAGAGAAACGTTATACATTTCTATAGCTTGATTGATGCCTGGTGACAAGACGGCATAAAATGATAAAATAATCTATGCGCTTTGTCATTATTTTCTTTATTTGTTGCACCTACCACATAAATCTAAGGGGAAGAACCCGTGTGTCCCCTCAAGTCAAAATAATTATCCGCTCATACCCTTATTATTTTTGAGCATCCAGAAAAATTAAAACTACTTATTTGAGATACCCCAAATTATGATACCAATACGATATATAGATATATTGAGATGGTATCATCGAAGATTGCTTCAGTCCTTCTTAGTCCTCCATGATACCATCATGTTATATAAATATACTGAAACAGTATTTTAGATGATCATGTTCTTTTATTTAAAAAGACACACTTTTCGCGAAAAAAAATCTATGATACAATTGTCTTATATACATATACTCTGATGGTGTCATGGAGGATTGTTTCAGTCCTTCAATGAGACACTCCTCAAGACTATGGTTCCATAGTGGTATATAAATATATACTAAGATGATATCATGGAGGACTGACTGAGTCCTTCTCTTAATCCTCTATAATACCGTCATGATATATAAACATACTGCGATAATATCATGGAGGAAGGGGTTTGGGCTAGGGGCACGTTGGGTAATTAGTTTGGGCTGGACTGAGCAGAAGCGAAAATAGTTTGGGAGGGAACATGAACGGATAATTAGTTTTGATTGGGCGGACAATTAGTGATGTTTTGCCTAAATCTAATGAAAATTATCGAAAAGAGGACATTGATAATAAGTCGCCTAATAAGCATGTACGGATTTGGTTGGGCAGACGATTAGTGATGTTTTTCCCAAGTCTAATGGAAATTATCGAAAAGAGGACAGTGATAATAAGTGGCCTAATAATACCTAACTCAATCAGTATGCAAGGACCTAAAAAACTGGTTGAGCCTTTCAGTCTTTCAGATAGTATTTCCCATTACATTGGGAAAGTCACATAAATACAACTTTTTTAAAATGGTAATTAAAGAAATTATAACTACTTTTAAAAAGTTACACAAATACAATTTATTCAAAATTTGAACTTTTTAATTACATAAATACAACGTTTTACATTCCTAAAATATCAATATAGAGGTATAGTTATATTAATGTATTTCATAAAATATATAGTATATCGATGCACTTATATGCTTAACTTAACTTAGATAGTATATCAATGCACTTTGCTTAACTTATATTAATATAGTATATCGACGCACATATATGCATATATATAGTATATTATGTTTAGTATATATGGTATATGTAGAGTTAATATTATTGCCTTCATCATATTATTAATTCTATTATTAATGATAGGTAAGAAGGAGAATTTGAAAGGACAAATTAAGGGAAAAAATATAACCTGTATAAATTTTTTATCATATTTATACTAAATTGAATACTTAATATTATTGCCTTCATCATATTATTAATAATAGGTAGGAAAAGAGAATTTGTAGGGACAAATTAAGGAAAAAATAACCTGTATAAATTTGTTACCATATTTATCCTAAATTGACCATATCTATTGATTTTTTGCTTTTATCATTTATAGGGTATATTTTGTAGATTCTGCAAATTAAAAAATAGTTGTAGATTCTGTAAATAATTGTATATTTACTAGTATTTGTGTAAGTTCCCCCATTAGTTATTCCCCTCTCTTAATATTTGCCTGCCTAAAAGGTACCTACAAAATGGAAGTAATGAACAAGTACGTAGAAATAACTTTGGCTCTATTTAAAAAACACAACATGTTGAAATTTTGATAAATTACTTATACATGCGTGTATCTTAAAATAATTATACAGAATTTGAGCCAAAATTCCTGAATTATGCCAAACTTATTAGCAAAGCTCTAGCTCCACCTCCACACAGATACTCGCGCGAAATAGTTGAAGTGCGTACAGACTGACCCGAAATACTTAAAGATTTGTTGAAGATATTGTCATTTCCATGGTGTATGATTGCCTTAAATGTATAATATACATTTTCTTGATACGATTACAATTAACAGGACTAGAAGTAAAAAAAAGGAGATTTCCACTTGTCTTCTATTTGGATGGAAACATTTGAATTTACCAAAAGTAGAAACTTTCGATCTCTCAAGTAATATATTTCCAGTGTCGCTTCAAATGAATTCAATATTTCTAGTATGAGATGAAATGTTGATTCTATTTTGTTGACAATGTTCCGAAAACATTACTCCCTCCGCATAAAAAAAAAGAGTCTACTTAGCCATTTGCACACCCTTTAAGAAAATACTAACTTCTAGACAAAAATAGGTAATTTGATTAAAGTATCCCTAATTAAATAGGCATTGAGATTTGATAATAGGGGCAAATATGAAAAAATAAGGTTAATTCTTTCTTGATTTAATAAGTGAACTTGACCCCCCCCAAAAAAAAGGCTAAGTGAACAATTTTTTTTTTATCAGGACGAGTAAAGTATATAGATTTTGGAAAACTATAATTGTTTAAAATAACTATGGTATTTTCAAGTCCTATACCACTAAAGATTTACATGCATTCAATACAATTAAACTGACAATACGTATATTGCCGTAAGTCTTTTCAATGTGAATCGTAGCGACGATCCTAGTGTTCTGATATTATTCTATCCACTTGTAATTTTCTTTTAATTAACGCATTTACTTTTTTTTTTATCATAGCTTATCTAGTCAAGAAATTATTGATTGCCACCATCCACAAAAACGAACGGAAACAACAAAGTTTATGAGCGGCAAGGACTGCTGCTTGATGTTGACTTATTCTTACCCATCATCAGAAAACTTACCTAGATTCAGAATTTAAATTAGATAAATTTTTACGGTGATTTCAAATTAATACTACAATATAACTAAATTTACAGCCAAATATTTTATTTATAGATAAAGTTTATATTTTATACACAGTCGATGTAAATAATTTTTCATATTATCAGGTCATCCAAAGAATATTTACAAATATAATTTTTTTTAAATGTGAGATTTGAAATCTTAAAACTAAAATATGATACCTGCTATAACAAGTAAAGATGAAATGATAATAAAAAATTATTTATACTGACCGTATATATTAGTTAAACACAAGTTGATATTTAGTATATTTCTTAATATATATATATATATATATATATATATATATATATATATATATATATATATATATATATATATATATATATATATATAGTGAAAACTTATATGTTTAGCAAAACGATGTTGTCTCATTAACTCTTGTCTAACAGTAGGTACAGGTGCTTATTTTCTTCTTCTAGCAGAGAAAGGTCTTCTCATATAGTCTTAGATAAGTCTTAGGTTTCAAAAATCTTCTCGCTCTGATACCATAATTGAGGGGGGGGGGGGGGTAAGTAATTTTTCGATGAGTTCTTTCAATAAGAAAAATTCAAAGGACAAAGCAGGACAATTAATGTTGTTTTTCAAATAAATTTTTAACAATCCTACTCGGTACTTCCTCACTCCTATATTTCCTCTTATCATGTAGTTATATTTCTAATTTTCTGGCTATCTCCCTTTTTTTTTTTAAATCTGGATTATGTCCGGTCATGAATCTTGTTATACTATTCATCTATTTCTCTTAACCTTTGTTCTTAATAACTTGATCTTCTTTAACCACACCCCGGTAACCATGGCCAACATCGTACTTCATCATTTGGACATTAAAACGGCCCCTTTAAAACCTAGGAATTTACAGGTTAATCCATCGAGGTTATTAAGAAGTTAAGAGAATAACCATGTATTAAGAATAACAGGTTCATGATGACAAGGAAATAATTATTTAAACATGAAATTCATACAATCACAAAATAATTTACATAATAGGGAGATTAGTACAGAAAACATAGTAAATAAACTTACATGGTTTGAAGAAGGAGAGAGGTTACCAATTATAATTACACACCACAAAGAGACATAGAAGAAGAAAGTACTATAGATGAAAATAAAACTACTGAGTCAACCTTTATGAACATAGAATTAATACAAGACGAATTTGAAGTAGACATAGCTATAGAAGAAGCAAAAAGACTGTTATACCCCATTTAAACGGGTTAAACTAGGTACAACATATTGGAGATTCCTAAATTGCTTTGTTTTAAGGAGTCGCCACCTAATTGATTTTAAGGTGAATTAGGGCACCTAATTATTAACTAAGGTAAAACCTAACTATACCTCAGTTAATGGTGCTTAATTTCAATTCTAGGTAAGGGTTCTAATTATCCTAAAGGGAAGGGATTAGGCATCCTTTAGGATCCGTTAACTACGGTTTACGCCAAACTTAGGTTAATTAATTAAGATTAAAAATAGTGCTTAAATTTTAAGAAAATAGCTTGTACATATTACTAAGGTTCAAAGGAAAATAATATTAGCTAAAGTAAAACTTAAAGAAAATAACAATTTATGAAAAGAACTTTAAAGGCTAATAAGACTTATAAAGGATATTAAGATTTTAAAGAAAGAATATAATGATGCTATAATATTTCATAAATGTTGCTAAGGCTTTTAAAATGCTATTTAAAGTAAAGCTTATACCAAATATAATAATCGGCATGAAAGGAAATTTCAAATGCCATTTAAGATAAAACTTATAAATATTGCTAAAATTTTGAATAATAATGCCATTTAAACTAAAGTTTACAAAATACAATGGCTAGCATATAAATAGAAACCTTTTAAAAGAAAGCTTAGCGAGTTTAAAAATTTGGAATAAAATTATATTGTATGAATATGGTGATGTAGAAAATCTAGACTTATTAAATAAGATGCAAAAGGGTAATGAGTTTTCTTCCTCAAACTTTATCTAGTTGTATTCGGCTAAATACGTATAGTTTGATAAATCTTGAAGAAATTATTTGTAAAGTTCTTGAACATATATTTGCATATTAATAGCATTTTGAAATCTTAAGGTATTGAGAAAAATATGATTCCATTAACTCAAAGTACATAGTTACACTATTTGCAAATTAATTATCCTAAATAAATAAAATAAATATTAAATGCTATAGTCTTGACATAAATGAAAAGAATGAAGCTTATGGAATTAATTATTAGTTTTCCTTTAAATTAACCACCCCTTTATACTAAGACTATCCCGCTAAATTATTTAGAATTCGGCTAAGTTAAGTAAACAAAACAAAATAAAAGGTTAGTTGCATGATATAAATTAAGGACACACAATAGAAATAATAAAAAAAGGGCAAATAATATCAAATGGACC